>NW_007730223.1:49751-117973 GCF_000696425.1 Galeopterus variegatus
GCGGCCCGCGCCCTTGGGGGCCGGCTCGGCCGAAAGCTGCAGAAATGGCGCGCGGCCTCAGGGAGGCGGAGGGCGGCGAGGCGCGCGCGCTACTAAGGCGGAGGCCCCGCCTCCCGGGGGGGAGGAGGAGGCGGCGGCGTTGTCAGGTAACCCGGGCACCCGGCGCGGGTGTGCACTCGCTCCCCCGCTCCCTGCCCCGCGCGGCGCGGTCGGCCCGGGAGCCGGGTGGGGCGCTCCCCGTCCACGCTTCAGGGCCGCCCGCGGGGCGCAGCAGGCCACGCCCGCCCTTCCCGCCGTCCTGCACATCCCTCGTCTCTGCTGCTGTTTGCACAGTTAGTGTCTTTAGGACTAGAAGCAATGGCCCAGGTCCCTCGTTTTACAAAAGCAACCGAACTCAGGGATGTTTTGGTTTGTCCAAGGTCGCGCAGCTAGTCACTGGCACAGCTAACCCTCGTCTCCAGACTTTCAATACAGGGCCTTTTGTACAGTACACAACTTATGTCGAAACCTTCGTTATTTATCTAGCTATTCCTCTGGACCCAGGAGTAGGGAAAGCAAGAGCGTCAGCCTTAGAATTCCCTGTCCCGACTGGCTCTTGGGAGCGAGTCACATAACTAGTCACATGTAAGATGCGGATAACGATGCCCTACAGGATTATTGTGATGTTTAACGTGTGCATAATTCGTGGTACCTGGGAAACAAGCAATGATAGCTGCCCACAGAGTTGTTACGGGCTGGCCATGGAGTGCTCTCACAACCTGGCACAATGGGGAAGGATCTGGGGATGAAACCTGGGGAACTCAGAAAACACGAGTTATGACTCCAGAATTGCTACTGATTTGCTATGAGCATAACATCTCTGTTTCACTTTTTCACCGTAAAACCCTTTAAGAGATTTCCTGGATGCACTCTTCACCAACTTCTCTTCATTACAGTGGTCACCCCTGGTTGCAAGGGAGGCTTCCAAGTGTGGTCTTTTAGCTGGGCACGGGCCTCCCTCCAATAAAATTAGGGTTTCATGTTCAAGGATGAAGGAGAGAATGGATGTTGAGTAGGCAGTTATCAGATTCTGCCACAGCTGCTAACCCACGGGAATCTTGCAGATATCTTGGGGAACGGTTCTATACCAGTTTTCATTGAACAGACATTTGTTGAGTGTTTACTATGTGCTAGGCAGTGTTACTCTGCTTTAACTGCAGTATTTATCGTGTTTATTACCCATAGAAGCCCTATGGGGGTAGGGACCATTTATATACCCATTTTGCAGATGAGGAAACAAAGGCTTATTAGTAAGAAATATAACAAGTATATACTGGTGAAAAAATAAAATACAAATTTATCTGAGGAGGATGGTTTTTTTTTTTTTTTCCTTTTTGTCTTTTTTCGTGACTGGCAACAGATCGCAACCCTCAGTGTCGCGCCCGTACCGGGCCGGGACCGGCAACGGGATCACAACCCTCGGTGCTGCGCCCGCACCTCGCTCAGCCAGTGAGCGGCCGGTCTGTATGTGGGATCCGAATCCTCGGGGGGAGCGCCGAAGTGGCGCACTGTAGCAGTGCACCACCGGGCCGCCCCAGGAGGATGGTTTTTGAGCATGGCAGCAGCCAGAAAATTAGAAGTAGCTCTAGACCAACAATCAGATCCTCGGGTTCTAGTTCAGCTCTTGTATTCAGCCACACTTGTGGGATAGTCTTGGTCCAGGCACATAGTCTTTATGGGCCATAGTTTTCTCATCGGTAAAATGAAGATGTTTTATTGCTGAATGGTTTCGATTTTTTTCCCACCTTTTATTTGCCTCAGTGAACTCGATGTTTTTCAAGTTTTTGTGTTACCACGTTTAGTGGTAACAGCTCATTTCTCTATTTTGTTAATCAAGGACACAAATGCTTATCAGAGCTTCTGCTCTGCCTGAGACATGCAGGATGCCCACTTAGTTGATAAAATTTTAGTCCACAGCAAAGAAAAATGGCAAGGTCTGTAGGCTTTTAGTGACTCTTGCCATTCCAAATAGGCTTTTTACAATGTGGACTGTGAAGCATCCAGGATACAGTAGCATCCCGATGACATCATGCCAGGACCTCTGGATTGGACTAGTTCTAAGAACCATTGCTGCTCTAAAAGCCTGAGGTCCTGTGAGGAACTGAGAGGTGGAACAGCTGGTACTTCCTTCCATAAAATAGGGTCCTTCTTTAAGGAGAGGCTTAGATTAGATATGTAAGATCCCTTCCTGTTCTAAAATTCTGTCCTGAATACACACCCTTCCATGGAATGGAGAACACCCAGACTGAGGCCAGCTTTCTGTCAGCCTATTTGGAGGAAAATCAGAGGCAGTTGACACAGGAGGAGCAGGTAGTTGTCTGGCTGAGAGGAAGAGAAACTTCAAGCCAAGAGTCACCCATAATTTGCAACCAGTGGGTGAGGTCCCTAGAAACCATGTGTTGTCTAGGATGAGGTTCAGGCCACGGAAATGGCTTCCCAGGCTTAAACTGTAACAATAGGCCATTTGAAACCACAGCTTTCACATCTGTCTGTGGAGAAGAAAAATTTGCATTTGAAGTTAAAAACAGACCTGAATGTATATTAGCATAATTCCAGTTTTATTTTCATGTTCTTAGGGAAATAAAATTCAAGATTTATATTTGGGTTTTAAAAAACTAGGGTTAATAGAATAGTTACCTTTGTAACTTTGTGCTATATGCTAACTCCTTTGAAAATGTGAGTTTATTTAAAAAAAAGCAAGAAAAATTCTAACTCCATTTGAACTCTCCCAAGTTAAGGTTTGTTGTTTTTTTGCTTTTTGTTTTTTTTACTCTTCTCCCTTCCCTTTCTTGTCCCAAAAGGAAATTAGTTATAGGTCAAGTGGAGAAAATGGCAATATAATTTAGTAAGTGCTTATATTATTTATGTGTTCTAGTTTCATCTGAAGATAGTTTTTCCCATATGAAGGCCCATGTAAGGTTATGTTTTCAGGAGGAACATTGGTGGAATATTTTTATGTTGGAGGTTAAGATCTACTAAGATTTGAGAAGTGTTTGTGCTTCTTATTTTTAGCATATTCTGTAAGTAAGTTTAAGTACTACCTCCTGTTTTTTGAAGTTTTGACTGAATATTTTTACTGTATGTACGACTAAACTGTTTAACTTAAATATATACTTATACATTTAGGGAAATTGACAAGTGATAAAAGTACTAAAAAGAGAAATTTTAAATTGAACTTATTAATTAAAGTAGGTGATACACAACTGTCCCTTTTTGATATGATATGCGGTCCTTACGTTAGATTAATTGAATATTTATAAATTGAGTGGTATTTAAAGTGGACTAAGGGATCTGTCTTATTGGTTAATGTATTGACTTGAATCCTTTGGAAATGTAAGTAATTAATGCCTTATGTACTTGTCTCAGTGATTTGGGCACAGCAGTCCAGAAATATGCTGTTCTCCAGAAGTCAGGCTTATTGAAAGGATTAAGAAGGCCTGCTGAGGACTGTGGGGAGTTAAGAAAGGCCATGCTCATTCCAGGGCATGACTAGCAGAGACTAGCCTTGCCATAGTAAGGATGGCATCCAGGGTTGGTCCCACAGATAATCCTAGGTGCTTGGGAGATGTGGCACAGCTGGGATAGCCCACAATTCCAGATCTTTCTCCTGATGTGAATCAGGTTCGAGGAAGCAAATACCTAGGTTATGGAGCACCCTTCAGGGTTGGAACATAGTTCAGTCTCAAGTGGAATCAGTAGCTCTCCCTAGGCAGGTATTGTGCCTTTCTGACCAAATGAATGATTATTATTACATTTTTATAAGTTTCCAGAAATTCTGTTTCTTTTTCTGGATCACATTGTAAGGGGGTTGTTATTGTGATATATTTGGGTTTGCCTACATCTACCACCAGGAGGTTCCATCCTAGCAGAAGTAAACCAGCAAAGACTGGGGCCGCATGAATAAATGAAACCTGCAGAGATGCAGGCAGCTTCATAGACTCTAGTGTCAGGACTTGCTTGGTGATAAGAATTCAAATAAGCAGTCAAACTGGCTACATTTTCTATTTCCACCTTCAGGTGCACATTGAGGATGTAGAAACTGAACAGAGAAGTGTCTCTCGAAGAAGACTGCTGAAGGGAGGAGAGGCCTAGGAAAGACATAAAGACTTATAATCAATCTAAGATTACAAGATTTGGTCTCTCCAGGAAGGCAGTAGGCCAGCCAGGATAACAATCTTGATTGTCACAAGTCAGTATCTTAGGCCTAGTCCAATTAGCCTATGGCTTAAGATTCACGTGAACTCACTTGGGGCTAGGCTTGTGGCCTCTGTGGCTTACTGAGTTTCTGGTACCTTAGCTATTTAGCAATTCTTGTGCAGGTTGATTGAGATGCAGTCACCTGAGGAGAGAAGCAATAAGAACGGAGGAGGGCAGCCAGAGGATGCCGTGAAGTGCTGACACTTTGTCTAGAATGTTTCATGTATTATATAAGTTCCATATCAGCTTCACCTCAAAAGCCAGAGGCCACTCTGGAGAATTCCAGAGGAGATGCTGTTTGCAACATGCTTTTAGTAGTGCGTCTGTAGGTATCAATAGTTATCAGTAGTATCAATAGTTAGGGCAACCTGTCTCCATCTGTACTTCCCTTAATTTGGTTGGAGACTGTGGAGAAATTCAGAGCCAGTTCTCTTCTTCTATCCAGGAGGTCCCTTACACAGAATGCAGTGTAGTACCGTAAATGAGTAAAACAAAAACAACCTTGTTATCACCTCTTGCTTCCGCCTCACCTCCTCTATCCAATGAGGAGCAAGATGTTCCCCAGCCCAGAGAATATTAAGGATTCCAGCACTCAACCCTCTAGTTAAGGGTAGATGATGATGGGGTAGGGTAAGAGGCAGGTACAGCCTGTGGCTTCCAGAATAGCCCTCATGCTGTGTAGATTCTGTAGGTGGGATGGCAGTGGCACAGGTTGGAGAGGGTGTCCTATTCCATTAGGTGGTTTCAAGGGGAGGGCCAGAGTACACCTTTTATGGTGCTGACTGGCACTAGCCAGGCTCTTACAGAGATTGGTGAGGCTTTCACTGGCTAAGCTACACATGCCCAAACCACCCACTAATCTTCTCAAACTGCAGCACATACACAAAAGAATATTTAAATGCTGGGGATATGGAAATGAACAGACAGTGTCCCTAACTTCATGGGGAGACAGAGCGTAAGCTCATAAAAACATATGTAATACAAAGAATAAAGCAGAGTAAGAAGGAAGCAGGTGGAAGTGGTTGGGATGTGCTAGTTTAGACAGTGGGGTCAGAGGAGGCCTTCCTGAGAAGGCAACATTTGAGTAAACACATCAGTTATCGCAAGACACAAGCTCTGTCAAGATCTGGGGGAAGAAGGTTGCATGCTGAGGAAACTTGAGACATCTTGAGGAGGACAGGAGGGATAGCCATGTGGGAGGCAAGGTGGAGGAGAGAAGGTCAGAGAGGTTCTCAGGTCCTTGGAAGGGAGGGTGGATTTTATTATGGTGCTATAGGAAGTCACTGGAAGGTTTTGAGCAGTAAATGATGTGCTCCGATTGAAACTTTTAAAAAGGTTGGTATGCTGATTGGAGAATAGGTTGTGGGGGGAATCGTGGGGGCAATTCTCAAAGCAGGGAGACTAGCTAGAAGGCTATTACAGTAATCCAAGTGCAAGATGAACGCGGCTTGGGTAACAGAGAAACATTTACTCCTAAATTCAAACTACTGCACTATATTTAAATTGCATCACCTTGCTCTTCACTTAAGAGCTGCAGGTATTAAATGATTCAGGAGACAGTCTTAGGACCAAATGGAAAAAAACCTCATTTAAAGGTAGCATTTGTTTGCAAAGCTCAGGCCCCGCAAAGAGGATATTTCCTCAGACCACAAACAAAAGGAAACTAACTGTTCTGTGGGAGTTGACCAGCCCTAGAAGTAGGGGAGCTCAGTAGGAGAGGAGTTGCGGGGAGGGACCCTGGAGGCACCCACAAGAAAAGCCCCCCTCTAGTACTGAGCACACTTGTGGTGAAGAAAGAACTGTATGGAAGTAAACATTCTTATGTGTCTGGGGCTGGGGCTGTGGACCTGAGGCCTCGTGCTCTTCACCTGCCCACTGGAATGCACTGCCTTTCCAACAATAGGTGAGAATGTCTGTCTCTCATTGAGGACTCCCAGTATAAAGTCCTCAGCTCTTACCACCTGATTTAGCCCTGGTTCCTGCTTAGAGACCCCACAGGAGGCTGTGCAGAGGCAGAACATGTGGTACGGGCCGGTGAGTCCAGAGACCTGTTCCTGCCTCTGTTGCTCCCTAGCTGAGGGCTTTTAATGTGTTCTTATGTGTTCTCACTGCAGTTGCTCAGGCTTTTCCAGGTTCTGCGCTGCCTTCCTTGACATTCATCTTTCTCCAGCCGTTGCCAGCCCTTTGACATCCTTGGACTGTCGTTTCCCTTGTGGTGCCCTCGGCCAGGAGTAGTTTGCACTTAGATATACCCCAAAATGTGCCTCAGCATTGGTTGCTTTGTGTGTTGCTGGAGCTGGTTCTGCATTGTCCTTTTGACTCTTGTGTGTAGACAGTACATGAAGGAACACACTTTCAATTTTTCGTGTCCTGTATTTAAGAGAGAGCCTCTAGAGCTTCTTTCTCATGCCTTTTTGAAACCTGGCTCTTAACCTGGATTCTTGTGTTTGCATCTCAGACTCTCAAACTCTAAATTTGTTGATATATCTAAAATATATATATACTTTATCACAATGTTAGGAGTAAAGATTAAATGATTTGACTGTCACAGTGGAATATACTGAGTCCTCATGTAACTTTCCTGCTTTAGCCTCCTAAGAACCCTGACTTTTATGCAGTTGTATTTCAGCAAGTGGTGGGCATTCTCAGGATCCTTTCTTGAAGTCCGTCTTCATTTTTCTCTAACTTAATGCTAAATATTTCAAGCCAGGACAGGGACCTGTCTGAGCTTATTCAATAATATTTCCTAAGTGGATATAATTGTTGACTAGTTATAACTGGTTACCCAGTCCTTCCTTAACTTTGGTGTAGCAGGTTGTCCTGGCTTTATTTCAGGTTATTCTGGAGAAACTGACCACACTTTCCTTAGAGGAGTCAGGGTTTGGGCATAAGGCCCATTTCTGTGTGTACCCATAAGTGTTCCCTGTTCCTGTTTCTTATTTGACAGATATGGTGGTGATACCCTCTCTTGCTTTTAGATGAACTTATGGCTCTCACCCACATCATTTCAAATCCAAATATAGCAGTGGCCACAGAAGAAAGTGAACCCCATTACTTTCTAATTTTCCTGTGGCATTTACCATATTAACCCTCTGTAATGTAGTACCTATCTCTTTTTCTATTGTATTGTGTTATAGTATTATATATATATGATTATTTATATATTATATACCACACACATATATATTTATGTATCTACATTTGTCTCCAGCCAGGTTTTTCCTGGGCTTCACACCTGTCCATCTTCACTTTGACCCACTGATGAAAATTCAGTATGTCCCAAATGGAACTTATCCCCCTCTTCATGCACAAAATTCCTTCTTCTCCAGTATTTTTTTATCTGAGTGAAAGGCTTTACTGTCTCTCTCCTCACCAGAAACCTTGACATCATCTTCTTGTTCCCCTTCATCAAGTGAATCTCCAAAGCCTGGTGATTTCACCTCCTAAGTGCTCTTTAACCTGTCCTTTCTCCCTCCTCACTTAGTTTGTTTCTTGCTTAGATTGCTTCAGGAGCCTCCTCAGTGGTTCTGCTTTCAGTCCTCTTCCCCTCTGGTATTCCACACTGCTTTCTAAAACACAAGTGTGTTCCTGTCTCTTCCTTATTTTTTTTTTTTTTCCTTTTTGTCTTTTTTCGTGTCCGGCAACAGATCGCAACCCTCAGTGTCGCGCCCGTACCGGACCGGGACCGGCAACGGGATCGCAACCCTCGGTGTTGCTCCCACACCTCGCTCAGCCCGGTCTGTATGTGGGATCCGAACCCTCGGCGGGAGCGCCACCGCGCTCCCAAGCGGCGCACTGTAGCAGTGTGCCACCGGGCCGGCCCTGTCTCTTCCTTATTGAGCTGGTTATTCCCTGGTTGTTTCTGCAGATTCATTCTCAGCCCTTCTCTCCCCTTCTCAGTGCCTGGAAGACAGCCTCTGTGGACTGCGTCATCTGGGCTTCTTTGCCCCCTGTCTTCTTGTTGGGTTTGGCCCAACTGACAGGAGAGCAGGAGAGAAATTGAGGTACCTGTATCCTCACCCACCGTTCCACTGAAGTTCTGGCAGTAACGTCATTCCACTAGACTACTGTCCTTCGACTCCAGTAGGTCCAGTAACATGTATCCTTCCTTTGCCATGTCAGGCCTAGGGGGATTAAAAGCGTCCGGTTATTGCTGGTGCCTGGGAACTTCACAGTACCTTGTTGTTAATACCTTAACCCTGCCTATGTCTTTACTTAACCCTTTTGAGTGTCAACAGTTTCCTGCTGAGACTCTGATACTTACCCAAGATCCTTCAGCGTTCTGCTTCTGGCATGAAGTCCACGTTCCCTAGTGCAGTAGTAACCACTGTTTACCTCTCCAGCTGCAGGTGTTGAAATGTCTTTGTGTATCCCTATGCTCCATCCTTGTTTCCTCCCCAATATAACAATCAGATATCCCTAAACTGAATGACTTCCATGATTTCTCCCATCTCCATGATTTTATACATACTTGCTACCCTCCTCACACCCCCCGACTTCTGTCTTGTTGCCTCCGACTTATCCTTTAGTCTTCCACTCATATTTCATATTTTCTGGGAAGCTTCCCTTAACTTTCATCCTCTACTTTAGGAGTGAAGAAATGCTTGTTCTCTGTGCTCTTATGGTGTCCTCCATATGTCATGAGAGTTGATACTGGACTGTAATATTTTCTGTCCGTCTCTTGCTAGGTTGGAAAGACTGAAGGACTGTACAGTAGTTAACATGTAGAAGAATTTATTGGTCACAGTATGTTAACACTGACTATTTTCTCCCTGTGAATTAAAAAAAAAAAAGATTCTGGGCAATTAAATATTTAGGAAATGTATTTCCTTTTCCATCTCTCAGTTCCAGGGTGTAAAGCTTTGAAGGAAATGGATTTAATTAAAACTTCTGATTCAGATTGTTACTGCTACTATCAAAATCCCCAAATGGAGTGGAAATATATGTGGTCATCTGTGCAGGTAAGGGTCTACTTTTAAATCGTGTCTTAGGGACAGGGAATTAAAATGTACCATTTTGAGAATAGAAGATACCTTTTGTGTGACATAGATCTGTGTATCAGTATGAAAGCTGACTTGGGGATCACACACAGTGGTTCAAGGGGTTGCTATCCCAAGCCCCTCCATATAGAAATTTTGGAGTTATGTCTCATCCAGGTATGGCCAAGATAGCAGTTGCTCTAAATAGCCTAGTACTTTCCTTCATTCAACATATAACAAATACTTATTGCTCACCTATTAAGTGCCAGGAACTATTTCTAGGCTCTTAGGATTCATCAAGAACAAAACAGATCCTTGCCACTGTGGATATTTACATTCTCAGGGGTGTGGGATAGTAAGTGATAAGTGTAACAGAAGAAAATGATAAAGCTAGTAAATACTGTGAAGAAAGAAAATATAGAGTAAGATAAGCAGGATGAGGGGAGTGGGGGGCAAGTTGCAGCATTAAAAAGAGTGGTCAGGATAGTTCTTGTTGAGAAGTAACATTTGATAAAGATTTCAGTGAAGTGAATGACTTACCCAAGAGGGTATCTGGGGAAAGAACTGAGGGAATAGTTGGAACATTGTATGAGGAGGCACATGATACTGATTGGTGCCTTTACTGATAAGATACACCACTTTGGTCACTTGGTTAAGGTGGTTTCTGTCAGGTTCTTCCACTGTAAAATTACTGTTTTCCCAAGCTCTTAATGAATGAGTATTTTGAGGAGATAATTTGAGACTATCCTATTCCTCATCAAACTTTCACTCCACAGTTTTATCATCTATTGATGATGCTTGCCTGAATCAATTATCAACATGATGTTTATGAAGTAGTGATTTTCTAATTCCCTTATTCCTTTTATATTCATTGGCATTTTACTATAAGGAAGAGATTTCCTTCCTCCTATCTATTTATTTATATCTACATAGTCTCATGAATTGCCAATTTATTCAGTGGACTACAATCCATTACTCTCTTTTATTTTGTTACTCAAATTGTCCTAGATTTTTGAGCACTTCTATTTCAGGCTCATTGTGTAATTTCCTAGATTTAGCTCTGGAATCATACATTTTTCCAAGGAGCATTCAGCTTTAGATATGTTCATTGCTACTGGGATATTGTTGTCATGTGTACAGACACACACATACACACCCGTACACTTGCACATATATGTTTCTATCTACCTCTCTATTAAAAAGCATGAGTTCTTGTATTTCCAAAACCACAGGGTTCATTCTAGTCTTCTACTCTCCATATTTATGACTCTCTTCTCTGATAGTGAGAAACCTGGTTCCCATTATCCTCAATACATTAATTCATTTGCCTAATCCTAGAATATACTGAATGTTTCAGAATTGCTAAGTCATGCTATTGCAAGAAACAAACATAGTAACAGGAGTTCGATATTTGTTTACAGTGTTTTTTATACTTAGTTTGGGGGTATGTAGTCTTAATATTGTGCTCAAAAGTTACTTGGGGTTATTCCTTCCCACCCCGCCCTTCAGTATGGTTATATCATTCATACCTTCAGTATATTCATACCTTCAGTATGGCTATATTATCCATACTTTCGGTATATTCATACCTTCAGTATGGTTATATAATCCATTTGGGATATAGTTTGTTTTATTTGTTTCCATTTCAGGGTTTTTCCCCATCCTGGCTGATTTTATCATTATTATTTTTAAGTACATACAACATTAATGTGGCTTAGAAGTCAAAACTTTCCACAAAGGTATTTTCAGAGAAGTGTCACTCCTCCATTCTTTCTATTCATTCCACTCCAACCCTTGTAGTCAATCAGTCTTACTAGTTTCTGGTATATCTTTCCTGTGTTCCTTTTATCAAAAATAATCAGCGATGCATATTTATGTAGATGGCACTTAAAGCCAGTAGACTAAGGAATGAGTTTAAATGGAGAAGAGGACTGTCACCAACAAGTATCCTGAGGGGAGACGGTGGGAAATGTAGAGAGGCACGTATGGGATCAGGAGGACCTTTCAGGCTGCTGACCTGTAAGGCATCCTAGTTTATTTTAGGTTTCTTTTTATAAGCCAGTGAAAATAACAAATTGTATGGATTAAATCTGTTATGTCTGGTACCAAGTTATCTGTAGAATATTTTCAGCTGCCATGGCAGCTAAAAGAGATTGAAGATTCACAGCTAACTACTTATCAACAAAATAAGAACATAAGTTTCTTATTTACAAAGCTTCCAGCGTCCTGGGTTCAATCAAAGGTCAGACCTCAAGGGGAGGGAGAAGGGGGAAGTAGGCAAAAGGGGTGCCAGCTTTGCTGGCTTCCCTAGAATAGCAAGGACTTTGTCAGCTTGCTTATTCAGTACCCCACAGAGGACTAATGACTGAGCCTGGGAAGTCTTATATTAAGAGGTGTGGGAGAAGGAAGGAACAGCAAGTGAAGAAGGATATGTCCTGGAAGCCCTGGGAAGAAAGTGTAACAAGGAGAAGAGAGTGAACAGCAGTGCCAAGTGCTGTTGGTAGGTCCAATAGGATGACAGAGAAGTAATTGTCCATTTGATTTAGCATCATGGAAGCACTGGTGACTGTGTTGGGGCAGCCTGTTTGGGGTGAAAGTGATTGAAGTGGGTTAAAGAGAGAATGACAGGAGAGCAACTAGAGACTACAGGCATAGGCAACTTCTAAAAGGAATTTTATTGCAGTGAGAAGCAAAAACATGGGGGACAGCTGGAGGGGATAGGGGAGTCTGTAAAAAGTTGTTTTTTCTTTTTTAAATGGGAAAAATTATGAGTATGTTGTACGCTGATAGGAATGATCTCGTAGAGAGGCAAGAAGTTCTGGTGGTATGTCCTTGAGTAGGCAAAGCTGGGTAGGATCCAGTGCACAAATCGGGTATTGACTTCAATGGAGTGTGTACATTTCCTCCCCACAGGCAGGAAGCAGAGCATGTGCCTGCAGATGCTTATGGGTGGGTGGATGGGGGGATAGGAGCCTGTTGACAGTTGCTTCTGATTTCTTCCATTTTCAGCAAAGTAGGAAGGATCATCAGCCGAGAATGAGGATGGGGAGGAGGTGTGGAGTGTTGAGGAAGAAGTGTGAAATCACTTGCTGGAGAGAGTGGAAGAATGAATGGATAGGAGTATGTGGTATGAATGACTACTGCTTTTAGGTCCCACTTCAGGTTCACAGTCATGAATTTGAAGTGAGACCACCATGCATTTCTCTAGCACAGTCGGTGGTGCAAATATAAAAGTGGAATAGATGGAGAGTTGGATTTTGCAGGTGAGCCTGACAAAGCAAGAGGGCTGCAAAGGAGTCAAGGGTAGGTGCAAGGGGATGGTATGTAATGACTGAACATGGAATTTAGCTGGGTAAGAAGGGACTGAGGACATCAAGGGGGTGAGGCTTGGGAGAAAGGTGTTCAGATCCTTGATGGGGTCAGGTGTTAGAGGAAGCACACTGGAAAGAAAGGAGGTGGTGGTCAGCCAGAGGGTGCATGAAAGACAGTTATGGAAGGACTGCAGTTTACTGATGAGGTCTAGGTTGTTGCCATGGGAGTGATTGGCTGAGGTGGGGTGGAGGATAAGAACATAGGAGGAGTTCCAGAAGCTGAGGGTAGGGTCCTGGAAGGCATTTTGGTGAATGTATTGTGTATATTGAAATTCCCAAGAAGAATGAGAGGCAGTAGTATTGGAGAGAGAGCAACAGTGAACCCCAGGAGCCAAAGTCAAAGAGAAATGAGGGGGTTGGTGGATAGACAGTGGATGCTGGTGCTCTCATTCCCTTTTCCAGGCTTGCTCTACTCTTGGATAAAGGAGAGGAGTAGTGGGCCGGCCCGGTGGCGCACTGCTGCAGTGCGCCGCTTGGGAGTGTGGAGGCGCTCCCGCCGAGGGTTCGGATCCCACATACAGACCGGTTCCCGCTCGCTGGCTGAGCGAGGTGCGGGCGCGACGCCGAGGGTTGCGATCCCGTTGCCAGTCCGGTCCGGTATGGGCGCGACACTGAGGGTTGCGATCTGTTGCCGGACACGAAAAAAGACAAAAAAAAAAAGGAGGAGAGGAGTAGAGAGAGGGACTGACAAAGGCAGAAGTGGAATTGTCATTTAGTGACCACTTAGTTGTTACCATCTGTTTGGCCATGTTGCTAGTGCTTGGTTGTGTGACTTGTGAAACTGGGTTCTGGTCCTTCAGAACCAGGCATGGTGAGGGAAGCCTGAATTGCATGTGCTCAGCTGATCCAGAGGAAGGAAGTGCTTTTTCTTAATCACAGTAGAAATCAGTGGAGATACAAACCCTATTCTCGTTACGTTTATAACCATGTAGTTTGCCACCTATTACTTTCTATCTCATCCTTTCTTACGTGTCTTTTGGCCACAATAACTTGCTAGAAGAGGGAGTTAAATCAACCACAACTTGGGAAGAAACATCCACTTTCAAAAGTGTCCGTGGTGGGCCGGCCCGTGGCTCACTCGGGAGAGTGCGGTGCTGATCACACCAAGGCCCCGGGTTCGGATCCCACATAGGGATGGCTGGTTCGCTCACTGGCTGAGCGTGGTGCTGACAACACCAAGTCAAGGGTTAAGATCCCCTTACCGGTCATCTTTTAAAAAAAAAAAAAAGTGTCCGTGGTGCAGTGTGTGTGTGAACTAAACACAGATCTGTAGGGTCCACCCTGGGATCCGAACCTGACCGTGAGCATCTGAGTGTTCTTTATTCAGCCAGTCTTGGGTTCTCTTTACTCCTCTGCTCATGTTTTTAAAAAGCTTATAAGAAGTTCCTGCTTCTTTGTTTATGGATTTATTTATTCATGTTTTGTAGGTGAAAATTACCAGTCCAGGCCTGCTCAGTATTGTATATATTACAGAAAGACATAATTGCCAGTATCCAGAAACCATTCTATCTTTGATCAAATGTGTGATTCATAACTTTTGGACACCAAAGGAGTCTAATGAAGTAGCCACAATCATCAATCCATACGGGGAGACTGTGTGCTTCTCTGTGAAGCCTGTGAGGAAGGTATTTATGTATACAGTAAGAGTGAATCGAAATGGTAAGTCTGTTTTTATTATACTTGACTTTCTGGATTCAGTTTTTCTGAAGTGACTTTTCAATAAATTGACTGTTCTCTTCTTTCCTCAACACTACATTGACACAAAATGTTTGTTGTGTTTGTGTGTCTTTTTTACTCCAGTTGTGGATTTCAAACTGTTCCTGGTGTTTGTGGCAGGCATTTTCCTTTTCTTTTATGCAAAGACCTTGAGTCAGTAAGTATTCATTTTTACATTCTTAACTTTATGAATCAAAGGGGTAAAGGTCATTTTGTTTTGTTTTGTTTTAGCTCTACATAAACTAATTTGCCTTTTTTTTATTAATATAATTATTTTTTACATTCTGTGATGTTGCAGAGCAGTTGGGAGGGAGGGGGAGAGGGGAAAGGGGGAAGGAAATGGGATGGAAGGAGGAGGGAGGAGGAGGGGTGGGATTGAGGCCTGTGGCACTCTCCTCATTCCCACAGGGGAGACCAGGGGGCTTCCAGCAGTGGCTTAGTCATTGGTGGGCTGGGTGCAGAGTCAGGGGGGTGTGGAAAAAGCCCTTGCCCCCCACCATGCCAGTTCGGGAACCTGGGGCCCTTCTTGCTAAGACTTGGTGGTTGTTGCTGGGCTGGTTGCACATGTTGGGGGGGTGTGTATGGCTGAGGCCCTCGGCCCCTCACTGCCTTGGCTTGGGAGAGCCAAGGGTGCTTCCTGCAGTGGCTTGGTGGTCAGTGCTGGGCTGGTTGCACATGTCAGGGGGCATGGCCGAGGCCCTCGGCCCTCCAATGCCCCGGCTTGGGAGAGCATGAGGTGCTTCCTGTGATGGATTAGTGGTCGTCGCTGGGCTGGTTGTAGGTATTGTGGGGATGTGGCCAAGGCCCTCAGCCCTTCATCGCCCCAGCTCAGCAGAGCCTGGGGTGCTTCCTACAGTGGCTCAGTGGTCATCACTGGGTTGGTTGCTTGTGTTGAGGGGGTGTGGCTGAGGCCCTCGTTCCCCACCCTTGGGACTGGTTGCAGGTGTTGGGAGGCATGGCTGAGGCCCCTGGCCCTCTCCCCTTTCTGGCTTGATAGCCCAGGGGACTTCCAGTCCTTCTAGGTGTTATAGGTATTCTTTGGTGAAATGAGACCTTTACTGGTTAATATCAAACTTTGTCTCTGGTTGTGGGTACTTTGTTTTTTCTTTCAGTTCTGTGTTGGATTATTTGCTGTTCCCTCCACTTAAACTCTGTGCTAGAACTAATTTGTTGTCCTTTGCTTACTTCTAATATGGGGGAACGTCCTGTGGGCACCAGCACCTTGAGCCCTGTGGTTGAGCTAAATTGCTGCTTTGCTGCTGATTCCCCTGGGAAGACTTTTTGTGCTGCACAGGTTTTAATGGTTGACTTTATAGGTACTTCTGGCTCTTGTGAGATCCGGTGCACCTGGGTTGTGTAGAAACTCTGTTCTGGGCCTGAGTCTTTACATCAAACTCTACCCCATGCAATTCTGTATTCCTGACCAGTCTCCTCTGAGTGGTCCTGTGCAGACTGTGGGGCAGATCAGCTGCCTTTGCTATGCCCTGGTGTTCCCCCAGTGGGCCCATCTCCACCACCACCTGTGCTCCAAACACTTTCCATGGGGTGGGCCATGCTTTTTGGTTCCTTGCAATGACTCACTGGCCTCTGAGTGGCTCCTTCTTTTCAGTTGTTGTGGCTCCTCCCTCTTATGTGGGCCCACAGGAACCTTATTAGTGGTCTTGCTGTTGTGGGGGCCAGCAAAGCCCTCTTCTCCCCTGCTGCCTCCAAGCAACTTCATCTGAAGGGCACAGCTGTGGCTTTTGCCAGCTCCTCCATGTGCTCAGCAGCTCCAGCCTGGAAGCAGCTGGGATTCAAAACGGTCAGAGCAGTTTTTTCTTTCTGTCATCGTGGCATTTCCTGCCTTCATGCACTCTGTAGGTCTCTCCTCCTCTTCCTCTGAGCTCTAGCAGCCCCAGCTTGGCTGTTGTTGCTCTTTTGAAGTTGTAAATTGGTTGATTTATGGGAGAGAGTGATGCTGGGGACTGTCTGTTCTGCCATCTTGACCGTAGAGGTCGTTTTTGACCCTGCTAAACATTTCCATCTTTATGGAAAATAAAAATAAAAATTTTTATTTTTTGCCCCTTTTAATATGATATTTTGTTTCTTGTAATTTTTCTTGCGAAAAAAGAACCTGTTTCCAATATTTTACTACTGTGCATTTGTAGTTCTTGCCTTAGGTTTTGCAAACAATAGGTCTGAAGACAGTGCTTGAAAGACCTTTAAAAACAGTTATTTTTATATCATGATATGTGTGTTACAAAATGCTTTCACATACATTATTTTATGTATTAACATTTTATTTATTAGAGCCTCATAACAACTGTGAGCTCTGTGTACACATTTTATGATGCAAAAATCAACATAGATCATCACACAACTAATTCTTGACTTTCTGGATTCAGTTTTTTTGGAGTGACATTTTAGTAAATTGACTTTCTTTCAGCAAGATTACATTGACATAAAATGTTTATGTTGATATTTATCCTCAGGTTTTCTGATGCCATCCTCTCTCCATTACATTAGAGCTGCCTCCAAGACTTGTGGCTCTGATACAGAAGGTTGAATTTAACAAATATCCAACTTTTGGATAAACGTATTATTCTGATATTTTGTTTCTTGTAATTTCTCTTGTGAAAAAGGAAACTCTTTCCAAAATTTTACTTCTTAGCTTGCTCATGCTAGTTAGTACCCAGCATTTGTCAACTGTTTTTAACATTGCTCATTTTTGAGCTTTTGCTTATAGTATAATCAAATGTGTTTAATGTCATGCATGAGCTTTGTGAACCAGACGATGTGTACATAGCAGGAAGAGTAAAGCTTGCACTCAGAGGAGCTGGGCTGCAATCCTGAATCTTCCTGTTCGCAGATACTGATTTGGGGAAGGTCTTTTAACTTCTTGGTGGCTTAGGTTCCTCTTCTATACAACTTAGACATGGATAGCTGCTTCACAGGCCATTGTGAATGCAAGTAAAGCTCTCAGGCAAATGCCTGGTACATTCTAGGTGCTCAGTAATTATTGTCAGATCAGATTCTGACTATAGAAGATAACTGAGACATTTTGAGTTAGCAAGCTATTTACTATAAATTTCAAGTGCTGATTTCATCTTTTCAGAGTATACATCTGAGTTTTTCTTTCTTAGTATTCTTTATGGCTACTGTCACCAGGTTAAACATGTTTTTCATGCTGAAAGTGCTACTTGGCATTTAAATGGCTTTTATCTACTTGTCTTGACAGAAGCCCTATATTCTATTACTCTTCTGGGACCGCACTAGGTGTTCTAATGACATTAGTCTTTGTCCTGCTGTTGGTGAAAAGATACATTCCAAAGGTAGGCATACTGTCTGCAAATGAATAAAAAGTGGAAACCATGATCTCATAGACGTGAAAAACTTATAGAAATTAATTCATGTTATGGTAGTTCCTAATTCAAGCTATGTTCCTTCATTATGTAAACTGGCTTTAAAATGTATCTTATTCTGGAGATTCCATTTTCATTTATTACTGTATGTAGGGCTTAACTAAATATTAAGATTTGGTGATACGTTTTTGAGACCCTTTTATTTTCTAGGTGGTGTTTTTGTTGTTTTTTAATGAATGACAGGAAGCTGATTCTATTTTGAGTGAAGATTTCTCTTGACAGAACTTAGGATTCTGATGATGCTCAACCTTTGGGGCCTTGAATAACAGTATTGGTGCATCTGGTGATTTCTTCACTATTATAAGTTCCCCAGTACACCTTCAATAAAGTAAAGCCCTGAATTCAGCTGAGGATAAATAAATATTAATTCATGATGGTAATGTTGCAGTTACTCTGATTAAAGCTCGCAACACCAGCATTATTTTTAGATAATTTACTCTTTATAACCATGCTTCTCCAACTTTAATGTACCTGCAAACCACCTGGGGATCTGGCTAAAATGCAGATTCTGATTCAGCAGTCTGCAGCCAGGGCCTGAGCACCTGCCATTCCAACAAGCTCCCACATGATGCTGATCACGTGGACCATACCTTGAATAGTGAGACTTTCTAGAGTATCTTAAATTGACCTCAGAGTTTGATGTAGAAGTTTCTAAAACGAGTTCATTTGTTTGCTTCTATTTTTATGAGAGTGAATGAACCAAAAAATGTCATTTATTTTCTTCCACACACAGTATAGCACCTTTTGGGCTCTAATGGTTGGTTGTTGGTTTGCTTCAGTTTATGTTGTGTGCCTGTTGATGGAAGATCTCAAGTGGCTGTGGTATGAAAACAGAATATGTATATTAGGTAGGTAAATATAAAAAAAAATTGTATTACTGATAAAACTGAAAAGTACAACTAGAGGCCTTCTCCTGATGTATGTTTCTCTCCAGTATCTAAATTTTCATTTTGAACTGAGGAGAGCTGCCATTAAAAATAATATTTTGCTTATTTTATTCCCATACTTGGTGATTTCAGTTTATTTAGATCTCACTTTAGACTATTTCTCTATTATATCTTTCTTAGTTCTCAATACTGGTGATCAAAAGAGCAAAAAATGTATGTGTCCCTTTTGACTGTACATGCTTCCGAATTGTAGTTAAGCCTTAACCACATCTAACTTTTAATATAAAATTGTAATGTAAAATGTGGCTCTTTATTTCCTTTTCTTAATGTATTCAATATGAAAGGTGAGAAATCCTAGATTTCATAAATGACTAATGGAAACTTGACTTTTCAGAAACAGGCTAAGAAGCCATTCACTTTCCCTGTTTTGTGTTACCAACAAAAAAAGAACTTTTTATTGTTTGTTTTAATTAAGAAATAATGGAAATGAGAGAATCGATTTTCTTCTAACCCTTAACATTAGATTTCTTCAAGTTCATCCCACTTCAAACAAAAACAATTAATGTTTGTTTTACTTGAAAATTTTGTTTTTGGCTCATTTTTCTTTTTACACTAAAGTATTTTAAAAGTAAACTACAGACATCGTGGTATGCTCTTCTAAATACTTCACTATTCATCTCAGAAACAAGAGGCTTTTCCTGTATAATCAAGTAACTAATAAATCTAAAAAAACCGATAATTATATAAAATCATCTGTTATCCAGGCCATGTTAAAATTTCCCAGTTGTCCTTGATGGCTGGTTTGTATAAACTAGGATATAGTCCAGAAGCACATTTTGTTATCTGCTAAGTCCTGTAAATCTCTTTTAATTGTAACATTTCCTGAATACATAAGAGGTGATGTGTATTTCACATTGGATCATAACGGGAGACGCACAATGTCTGATAGTTCCACCATAAGTAATGATGAGACTGACACTGGATTAGGATGGTGACAGGGCACCTGATCCCTCCACTGTCAAATTACATTTTCTTTTTGTAACTAGAAGGTAAAAATAAAAAATAAGGTTTGTAGCAGACTGTGACATACACTGTGACTTATTCCTGACCAAAGCAATCATGATGACATTTGTCTATCTAGGACACTAGACTAAAAGACAGACATGTTTATATATCATAATAATTATTATATATCCCAAATTATTTCAAAAGTCAGCATAGTATCTGATGTGGAAAGAATAGCTAGCCCTGTATGCATTTTTCAATCTTACTTCATTGGGAAAAGAAAACAAAAATTAAGGTTTTCTGATACATTCTTACCTTTGAGTCAAGGCCCTGCCAGGTTTTTCACATAATTTTTCAAGTGCAGATTTACATTGTTTTACCATCTTCTGTTTTTCTAGGCTATGTCTTGATAGTTGGATCTTTAAGCTTTGCTGTCTGTTACAAACATGGGCCCCTTGTTGACATCTGGAGCAGACGTCTTCTGATGTGGATGCTGCGGCTCCTCTCCCTGGTTCTAGTCTACGCTGGTGTGGCAGTGCCTCAGTTCGCCTATGCAGCTATGATCCTCCTCGTGTGCTCCTGGAGTCTGCACTACCCACTGAAAGCATTAAGTTACATGAGGTGGTGTGTATCTTTTTTTTTTCCTAGTAAGTTTGACATTTTGGCATTTAGTTTTATTTATTGTTTTGGGGGATTTTTTGGACACATCATATTTAATCTCATAATTAAATACATTTAATCTGGAGATTTCACTCAGAGAGGGGAGGAAAGAAAGCTCCAAGCATCTGATCCCATCTCCGTTTCTAGTCTTCATTAATCTTTTAGAGGTACACCACAGAGGTACCTCTGTGAGGTACACCAGTAGGTAATTGAAGCTCACCCAGAATTTATTAAAATCAGTGGCAAAATTACTTGGGCTCTAGGCTACCTAAAATTTCTTTTATTAGACCTCTCCTTTCATTAGAGCCAAAGACTTCTTTAGTGGTATTTGTTGTGTTTATGAAATAAGAGTTAGGAAACAAATGAATCATAAATGATTGTTATTTATATTTAGGGTTATTTAGTGTTATTTATATTTAGGGCTTTCTTTTCTCTTCGGTTTTAAGTTTAGGCTCAAGCCCTTTGAAAGTACAGAAAGAAAGATGAGGCAGCTTCTGTTGTCACAGCTTTGTTATGTTTCTCCTGTCTTGAGCCTGAGCACCTGTTTTCATGTCAGATGTGCAGATGGAGATGGTCCCTGCCTCGAGGGATGCTTGCTGAGACATAGGCATACATTTCTACATCCTCTCAGTGTTAAAGTGGAGGCTTACCTAAAGACTAGGGAGATACAGAGAAAGTTCAGGAAACCTTTCTTGGAGGAGAAGTTACTAGGCTGAATCTTAAAGAATAATCAAAATAGCCAGGGGAGTAAATGTGGAAGACTCGCTGCCCTTTTGGTGCCATCACAAGACAGGCAGTGCTGTTGGTGCAGCAAGAGAGGTGGGCAGGGCCAGGTCGAGGCACTGCAGGCCTTGCCAAGGAATCTAGTCTGATCCTGAACACAGTTAACCATGACGAATTTGAGTTAGCTCTCTCTGACTACTGCCTAGACAGGAGTTTTAAATCCAAATGCCTGGGCCCTGGGCAGGTATTATGGTGAGTGATGCTGAGCTGGTGTATGGCAGTGGGGTGACCATGAAGACTGGAGGAAGTTCTTCAGTGCAGCCTCATCGAATAGGTGACAGTTACTACTCAGCTTGCATTGACAGCTGCCATGTGGGAATATGGGTCCTGTGTTGCCAGATCTTCTGGTTTTCTGAAACAGCTGGAAATGGGGATTAGGGAGGATTAGAATGTGAATTCTTACGAGTTTTAGATGTTGGCATATAATCTAATTAATAATAAAAATACATTCAACAAACGAAAATCCAACCAGAGACCATGAACACTCATTGGCCTGCAGGATGGGACCCATCTGTCTTCCGGCACAGAGGGCAGACATAAGGGGGTGGCCCCTGTGGCAGGAGACCAGTTATTAGACATCACAGTCGTCTACGCAAGAGGTGATGAGAGCCTGGAATGGGGCAGTGAGACCAAGGCTGGAAGAGGGGTTTAATAAGTGTTTAAGAGGTGAAATTGGCTGTGAGGAAGGAGACTCTGTGGTGACTGGTAGTTTCTGGATCTGGTGACTGCATGTGGCATTATCACAGGGTTAAAAATGTACCAGTGGGAAGATAGGGTGCCTATACAGAGGACACTGGCGAGGCTAAAAGGCAGGAGGGCAGGGTCAGATGGGGCCACGCTGACCGTTTCTCTCTGCCCCATCTGCCTGAGGCACACAGTGACCAGGATTGCCAAAGGTCTCTGTCAGGGGGAGGCCGGCCATTTCATATCCTCCAGGCCCCTGCCCTTTGCCAGGCTTGTGGCCTGAAGAACCCAGGGTTGAATTCCCTCTTCCTTCCCTTTAACCATCCACCTGCCCTGCCACAAAGTGTATCCTGTCAGCTGCACGATGGTTCTTTTATGACCTTGCTGTTTGTTCTGTAATAATCAAAATGTACTGTAACTTCCTCAACTTTAAATTTTGCTAGTGAATAATTAATTATATGAACGATGAAGGAATAAAATAGGAACTTATAGATTAAATAATAAACCAGTGAAATAATACCTTGATTTTGTAGTACTTTCTAGTTTGCAAAGAGCTATTTACATGTATTTTAATAATAGTGGCAGCTACTTTTTTGATTATCCTTATTGAACACTTACAGACCACTCACTGTGCCAAGCACTTTACACAAAATATTTCATTTCATCTGTACAGTGACCTCATAGGTAAATATTATTGCATTCATTTTTTCATATGAGCAAAGTGGAGACTCAGAACTGTTAAGGAATTGCCCAAGTTCACAAATGAGTATATCTCAAAGCCAGGACTGTATCCCAGTCTTCTGGCTCACAGTCCAGGATTTTTCCTCTAGGGAAACCGCAGCTGGGTATTCAGAAAAGGAGAAGGAAATAATGTCAGTGGTTTCTTAATCCAGCTCATCAATCATTAAATGATCTTTAAAAGATAGATTTTTTAAGGCCCCAGCCCCCAAGAAAATATATGTAGTCAAGTGCCATATTAATGATGTTTCAGTCAGTGACAGACTGCATGTACAACAGTGGTCCCATAGGATTATAATGGACCTGAAAAGTTCCTATCACCTAGTGATGTCATAGCATCGATGCATTACTTTCTCTATGTTTAGATATGTTTGGATACACAAATACTAGCCATTGTATTATAGTTGCCTACAGTTTTCAATAGTGACATGCTGTACAGGTTTCTAGCCTAGGAGCCGTAGGCTATACCATGTATCTTAGGAGAGTAGTAGGCTATGTCATCTAGTTTTGTGTAAGTGCACTCTGTGATGTTTACACAACGACGAAATCACCTAAGGATGTATTTCTCATAACATATCTCTTTTGTAAGTGACACATAACTGTATGTTTTAAAAACTACTGGTAATTCTAATGCTCATTCAAATTTGAGATCTCTGGTTAAATTAAATTTAAAGCCATCCCAAAACATTTTTAAAAACTCATTGATAAATATAAATGTTTTTAAAACCTTGTCACTATTACTATTTTTGAGATTCTTAGAGTCCTAAATGTTTAGATTCCTACATTTTATGAGATTTGGGACTTTATTGGTTGGAAAAAGAAAATACCAATCATGGGCTCCTCAGCATGTAGTGAAGGGAGAATTATTATAAATTATTGTACATAAAAGACCTTTGTACAATATTTACTTTCTCTCTAGAATTAGTCAGAATCACTACCACTAGGTGGAAGTGATATCCCACAAATCTTACTAGCTTCTTGGTCTAGAGAGTAGGTGGAGAGTGTTCTCCTGGGTCTCCATAAAAGGACATCTCAAAGGCTTGCTTTGTTAGTGCCCAAGAAAAGCGGCAGGCCAAGCTTAAAGAAGCCAGGCTTGTAATTGTCTAATTGTGTGATTAAAAATCACCCAGGAAGAAAAATACAATTAACATCTCTATCAGAAATGATTCCCAAATGCCTTAGAACACTATTTTTGATAGTTCAGGAAGCAGGGAAATGTACAGTTAGGCCCAAACTATCTGTTCTCTATACTTCAGTCATGATCACAACAATAAACGTGTATACATATGATGTAAAGGAAGTTAAGTATTGCTCTTACTGTCTAATAAATGCATTTTTGTAAATCTTAAGGATTGAATTAGGAAGGAACCTAGCAACCACATCCCATGTGTTTTAGGAAAGTGAAGCAATGGCTTACATCAGAAAAGCTGGTGGTGAAGCATCTCACTGAAGACGAATACAGAGAACAAGCCGAGGCCGAGACGAGCAGCGCGCTGGAGGAACTGCGCCAGGCCTGCCGCAGACCCGGCTTCCCCTCGTGGCTGGTCGTCTCCAGACTCCAGGCTCCGAAAAAGTAAGCCCTCCTCAGCTGCTCGGACCGTAGCTTGGGTTAGAATTACTTTGAAAATAATATGATGGTTTGGTACAGGCACTTCAGCTTAGAAGCAGACCCCTTCCCTGGATAACAGATGATGTGGAGGTTGTCAGAGGCTCTTTTTCTTCAGTCCTCTGACTTTGCACAGTTAGGACTGCTACTGTCAGAATAAACATTGATCTGTTGTTTCGTAGGAAAGGCCGTAAAGATAGATTCCAGAAGGGAAGGAGAAGGGTGGAATAGAATATGTGGCCTGCTTCTCGTTCTGCTGGTGTGGAAAATCAGTTTAAAGTTCACGGAGAAAGACATGTCTGCCCCAACACCTTCCCTTATTGCTTTCCCTTCTTCATAGCGTTATTCAAATAACAATGCCCTTAAATTAAAGATTGAGAGGGGAAATTATTTGACACTAAAATATTGAATATAAATCTAAGTTAATAAAAAATAGAGAAGAGAAGGAATGAGAAAACAGGAGTGAGTACATTTGGCTGTACTTGGTGCTTATAAGTTTACCTACTTCTCTACTCTTTCTGTGAATATCTGTCTCTAGAAAGATCACATTGCATAAGCCATTTCCATTTTTATACCCACTGTGTAAATGCCATCCTCAATTGACACAAAGTCAAATTTAATTAAAGGGGTAAGTAGCAAGCAAATGTGTAATCTCCCAAATAAACCTTTCTGTGATAACATTAACTTCATTTAAAACAAAAAAATTTATTAGATTTGCAGAATTTATTCTTGGAGCAAGCCATTTGTCACCTGAAGAAATTAGTCTGCATGAAGAACAATATGGCCTTGGGGGTGCCTTCTTGGAAGAGCAGCTCTTTAACCTGAAGACTGCCTGACAGTCTGCCTGCGAGTTGACTTCATTCTGGACAAGGAAGTGGGTAAAGGGCAGGGATTCTATTAAAGTTGAGTGGAAAGTGGCAAAAGCATTGGTATGGAGAAAAATGCGTCATACTGGAAAGGAAAACTAACCTGTATTGAAGATAACGTTATTCTTGGTGAGTTTTGCTTCTTATTGTATTGTAGGTGGGCACCAAGATTCTGTGACAGAATTATTACCACTTTCCTTGAATGTGTACTTTCATAAGGAACAAGGGACTCATGTTGTTCTTCACGGGGCCAGTGAGCATGAACAAGTGCCTTGTCAACACCAGGGTCACTAAATCCTCCCTTATTCCCCCGAGCCTGTGTCAGAAGACTCTACATTACTTTTCCAACATTGCTGCATTACCGTTCATCAATGTCAGTGCTAGAAGAGATCTGATATATGCTGGACCATTTTTTTTCAAAGTATAGTCCACAGGATATTAAGTGTCAGTCAGTAAAGGGATTCTGAGGTCAACTAAGATTGATACAGCGTTAAACAAATATATTGCAGGACTTCTCAGAGCCTTTAATAACGTTAATGCACATTGTGAATTTCCTAATGGGGAGAAATTGTGTGCAGCAGTTTCTGACTTAATTTGACCGTAGAACCCTTTTTCATGAGATTAATATTCCTTGGAACATATGTTTGGAGAGTACTAATGATGGTGGAATTGAAGTTTGGGGAGGTTAAATAGCTTGTCCAAGAGTACAAAGCTGTTTAGAGGCAGCACTGGTAGAACTCCAGCCTCGTGTGTCCTATGACTCGGGTAGAAGAGATCTACAGACACAATGCCATCTCCCTACAGCCTTGGGTCTCACAGTGTTGGTGACTTTTTAAAAAGTAATGGCCAAGTAACTATTTAATAATTGTGTTAAAGGAAACATTTTTTAAGATTACATTTTAAAGTTTTGATATGATTTTTTATATACATATGTAAGGATTAGAAATTAGAATTACTTTCTATACTTTTTGTATGTTGAAATTGAAGGCATTTAACCTCATGACATTTTGAGTTGACTGATCCATTTAAAAAATTGTTTAGGGGCCGGCCCGGTGGCGCACTGGATAGTGCGCCGCTTGGGAAGTGCGGCGGCGCTCCCGTCCGAGGGTTCGGATCCCACATACAGACCGGTTCCCACTCACTGGCTGAGCGGGGCGCGGGAGCAACACCGAGGGTTGCGATCCCGTTGCCGGTCCCCGGTCCGGTACGGGGGCAACATTGAGGGTTGCGATCCGTTGCCGGACACGGAAAAAAGACAAAAGACAAAAAAAAAAAAAAAATTGTTTAGCTATATATGTTTGTAACAGTTTTGTACAAAATAGGTTTGTGATCTTTTTTACAGAAAGCAAATCTTTTTTTCTTGATTCATGATGTTAAACTCTGGAGCAAAATAAGGGACTGTGAGCTTTGACCCTGAAGAAAGGAGGCCAAAACATAGATTTGAGAAAAGATTTGAACACGGCAAAACCACCTAAGCGTTAAGATGTTGCTAAATTGATTCTCCTTGAGAATCAAACTCAGGCATTTTTGCTATAATGGGATCATAAAGAATGAGGAATCCCCTTTTACAAGAAGGGTTATGGGGGAGGGACATACAGGGAATTTGGGCACTGCTGCTCTCCTGAGCCAAGTTTAGTAGGGTTTTTCTAAATTATTAAATAAGAGCATGGCTATGCATTTGGAACTTTCTAGATTGATTTTTAAATACTGTTTCCTCTTTGGAGCAGTATGTCAGTGTTTACAAGTCTGTTTTTGCCAGACAACTTTTAATATTAGGAGCTTTGCTTTTTTTTTTTTGTAAAATTTACCAAATTTAATCTTAGTCTACATAGACTTTGATATAAAAAAATCAAAGAATGTATCTTCCATTGAGGTTTAAGATGATGACTATTTTACAGGCGTAAACAGAAGTTCTAAATCACTTCTGTTATTGTTTAATCTGTTTTTTTATAATTATATTTATTGGTGATATGTTATTATAAATGTATCAGATGTATCAACGATTGTGCTCACCAAGTTCACCTCTGAAGAGGTAGTGTGTATAGTATAAAAAATGTGTGTGAATAACATGGGAACGGTCTGCTGGAGTTGCCAGGGGACATCGCAGCCAGGAAGGGGGCCTTGCCTGAAGCCAGGGGGAAGAGGTGTTGTCCATGGAAGGAGGCCACTCCTGGTGGTTCAACACACTCAGTGTAACTATCACAATCACAATAAAAACAGCTGAAGGAAGAGAAAAAGAACAACAGTATTCCAGGATATTGTTTTTTGTGTTTATTTTTAGATTTGTCAGTTTCTGTTATGTGACTACACTGTGAGAAGCTAAACAATTAAAATCATTACTTGTGATATTTTGGGTGTATTTATGTTGTTTTCATTTGATTTGGGTTTATTATAGCCCTGATCACAATGCTAATCCCCATCAAGCAATGCATGAATAACTCTTGTGAGAGATTGTCCCCTCCTTTCCTTCCTCCCCCGCCCCCCTTTCACTACCTTCTTTTCTCTGCCTCCCTCCTGCCTTTCTTTTTAAAGGCCTTTAAACAGTTTAAATGACCATTCAATAAAATGTCTCTGCCCTTCATGGGTGGTTGAAAGTTGGCTTTGTGCTTTACGCTGCCATAGGTGTGCAATTATGGAGCATAACGGAACCCTTTGTTGTGTTACTGCTCATGCTAGGCGCCTCGCTGTTCTTAGCAAGTTAGACTATTCGACAGCAAATATGTGGGTGAGTTGTAGCGTGGGTGGCCATGCTTAAACAATCATATCATTCAAATGTTATTTTTAAAAGGTTTTAAAACACATTTTACATATCCAAAAAAACGCTTTGTGAATTAGCTGTATAGTTTGCCAGTAATACCGAAGGCTGAATTACAGGCAAGTGTCCATCTGACATTTAGGACAATATTTGAATTTATGGTTTTCTTTAAATCTGGAAGTTTCAGAGATTGTAGATTTTAAGAGGTTTGGAATAGATAGTGATTATATCAATATATCTAAATGTGTGGATGAATTAAGACCCTGAAATGATGTCATGAAAAATAATAGGGCCTTATATCATTCTGTATATGATTATTCCCCAGAATTAAAGATGCACAATTTTTTAAATTAGTATTTTTTTTGTCCAACTGAAAGCAGGATTCTATGCATAGATAACATAATGGAAGTGAAATTTTGAAGCCTGCAGTAAGAGAGAGAGGTATTTTTAGGTGGCCCCAGGAGCAAGCTGCCTTCTAAGAGACTACTGGGTGGCATGACGTTGATGAGTTGACCATCTGGGTATGACTCTTGGCCTTACCGGCTCAGAACCCTGATTTTTGTCATTGCTCCATAAGAAGAACTGTCTCCCATTAGGCACTTCATACAGTCTGTCCATTTAGTGATTCATAGCCAAAAATATAACTGACATAAGGATAAAAATACTTGAATTGATATGACCAGCAGATTTTCTCTTAGAAGACAGATTTACAATGGGTCAAATTATAAGAAGCTTGCTTGGTGAATAGAAACAGAAAAGAGGGAGTTTGTTTTATAGTTCACACGTTTCATGTCATGAGGCCAAAGAGTCTAATGCAAACACTCCCCCAGTGGGGCTAGCCTTGCCAAGGGGATGAGACACCCAATCTGTTGGCAAACACCACCCCTTCCTTTACACAGGCCCTGCCAACTTTTCCTTTCAGTGACTGCTGTTTTTTGTAATCTTTTGTTATTGACCATCATCCTACCTGCTTCTGGTGGGCATGTTTTACTCAGATGTGGTAAAATCTTCAGTCTTTCTCCAGCCTAGGAGTCAAGTTGTCTTTTTAAGGTAACTTTGCATATTTTTGCTGTTGTCCCTGAATGTGATTGATACCTTATTAGATTACCAGAGATTTGGGATGAGGGTATATTTACTAGGATGAACCTTGGAAGATGCATTTGGTGGGATAACTGCTCTTTATTATTTAAATAATCTGGGAGATCTGTTTGTTTTTTTTTTAGATTTGGCCCATTTTCCCAAAAAGGCTGTGAACAAAAGGAAAAGGGGGAAGAGTACCAACATCTCTTGTAGATGCATCAGGCACTGTACTTGGCACCTTCTGTGCCTCTTCATTTGAACCTCATAACCACTCTGTGGTATGCTTTAGTATTCTTTCCATCTTACAGCTGAGGGAAGACTCAGCGAAGGTAAGAAAAGGTTGCTGAAGGATATATATGGCTAAAGTGGCAGAACCAGAATTTGAGTCACAGTGTGTCTGTGTCCAGGGCCCATGCTCCTCTACTTCCTTTATTGCTATCTTCAAAAAAAATTAGTCAAGGAAATGGCCCCACAGATAATGCATTCAGAAATGACTTACATCTGTTGATGTTATGCTAACATGCCAATCACATGGGCCTTGCAGCTATGTATACTGTTGACAATGATCTGGGTCAGTGCTTCTCAAACTGGGGTGATGGACCAGTTCCCTCCCAACCCCCAGTTCATTACAAGTAATACTTTTGTAAGGTACACAAAAATAAATTATTAGGAAAATAAATAATCTTAAAAAAAAGACAAAATAATAAGCCCAATGATCATGTGCTAGGATGTCATGGCAGTGTCAGATTGCCATACACATTTCAATATGTTTAATTTCTGTTTTGTCACACACCAGCAAGTTTATGGACAACACTAGCCCACAACCATACTTTGAGTAGCACTGGTCTAGGTATTATTTTTCTGAGACTCCACTTATGTTTTCGGGGATCAAAAAAAATTCCTGACCTTTTTGGAATGTAACTTTTCAATTTAAAAGATTAGCATCCTCAGCTTACTGTTTAGGAAACAGCATGGTATATAATTTCTTAAATGATTAAAAAGTTCTTGTTTACTTTTGTTTCTTCTCATAGAAGAAACAGTAAAATGGAAATTATGGAACAACTGTCTTATAGCCTCTCCCTCTCTGCAGACTTTGCACATTATGGAACCACCGTCATTACTTTCCATCCTCTTCAACGTATGTCTTGCTTAATTTTATCTCTTAACTAACTCTTATCTCCAGCCACTTAATGTTTACGGTGCAGATTGGAACTGAACACTTTATTATACAGCTTACTAGGTATAGGCAAATACATTCAGCATGGGACTGTAGTTTGGGAGAATGGAATATGATTATAGATTTAAATGTTAGCAGAATCCTAAGAGCTGGGCCCTGGTTGGGGAAGTGAGGCAGTACTCCTCCTGCCCTGGGCTCTTTGCCACATGATAATGGCAGTGTTTATGGAGCATGCAGTCTGTCAGGTATCTCATTTAAACATCGAAACAACATGCAAAGAAGATACCATCATCACCTCAACTTCACCGAGGGGATCCCTGAGGCCAGAGAGGTTATGGATATATGGAAGTTCTCACTGGTAGAGCTGGGACTCAAATCCAAACAGTCTGACTCCAGATCCTACACTCCTCACCCCAGCACTAGGAGGTCCCTGGGTTTCCATCTAAAAACCAGGATCTTCTTGGAGCCAAAGTGGGGCCAGTGGTCCTGTATTAGCTACCCAAAGAAGATAGCAGCAGGGTGAAAGTTAGGTGCCCACCTGGACTGGCTCTCTTTTTCCCCATTCTAGACATCAGCAAGTTTCCAATTACTTTCTTGTCATAAGCCAGTTTGTCCTGGCATAAAGCAAATTACTTTCTGATCTGTGAAGCCACTCCACCTTTCTCTCACCCTTTATTCTGTCCCCATCCAGGTACTCTCTCTTGAAACTGCCCAGTGGTTTGGAATTCCTGAGCTGGGTATTCTTTAAGCTTTGATGAAATAACACAGAAGTGGTTTGGGGCTTTAGAAGTAGCTTTTCTCTTGTCCCCATGCACCAAAGGGCTGAAGAACTTCTGAATGGAAAATCACCTTCTTCCCTACAGTCAACTTGGTCACAAGAATGCCCCCATCTTCACAGAGGAACATAATTTTAGGGTCCAGCCTCATCTGAAGATGAGAAGACTGAGGCCCAGGGCTCTCCAAGAGTGATCTCTTCCTCTGTACTTGTGCTGTCCAGTATTGTAGCCTTGAGCCACATGTGGCTGTCAAAAATTAGAAATCTCTCAGATGCACTAGCCATATTTCAAGAGCTTAATAGCCACATGTGCTCATGGCTGCTGTTCCGGACAACACAAATAGAGAACTTTCCACCTTCCCAGTAAGTTCTACTGGACAGTACTAGTCTCTAATAATGCCATTGCCTCAGGATACTGAGCTGTGGGTTTGCTTGCCTTTCCTGACTCCCGTGGCTCTGGTCTTCAAAATCTCTACCAACCTCTCTGGTTTTTTTCTGTAGAGTTGCTAAACTATCCAAGTCATGTCCAAAGGGTAAATGATCTGGCATCAGGAGTTTGAAGGTGCTGGGTCTCTAGGTATCTGGGAATATCTAGAAATCCTAAATGGAAATACAACCACACACACACATGTATCCGGCATGTATGGTAATGGTTCAGGCCAGGGCTGCTTCATGGCTTGCACTACCACAAAAAAAAAAAAAAAAAAAAAGAGGAATGGCCTCTCCATCTCCTGGGGTATGGGGAGGTGCTGGATGGACAGGGGCTTTGGAATCAGGAGGATTTGAGTTTGAATCCTGGCTTTGTGACCACGATCCCATAACCACCTCTGTTATAGCTCCAGAATCCTCATATTTAAAATGGAAATAGTGGTATGAAGCACCTATGGTTTTTCTAAGGACAAAATGATAATCTCATCAGCACACAACAAGCACCCAGTAACTATAAATGTGGTTCCACATTCCCTAGATACACTGCCTCACTCCAGACTGGCTGAGAAGAACAGTGCTTAATGGCCCTCAGCATCCCCACACCAGCAGAGATGGAGAGAACTGCAAATCAGGGAGGTTTTAGCCAACTGTCTGCTTCGTGGGACCCATGACAGGATTAATAATAAGCCAGTAAAGCAGCATGGTTCTTCCTGTGAATTCCTTAGGCTTTTCATGTGGTTTACCACCTATTGGACAATGTATATATTATAATCTATTATTCTACTTAAGGCTTTGAAGAACAATTTAATAATCAGCAACCTTTTTGGATCCATACACACTCAGCACTCTGGGGTAATTTACCGTTTCTACAATCACAGGGGAAAGAGTAGGAAATAAATCATTAAGGCAGTGATTCCCAGCCTGGGCTTTGTAACACCCCTGGGGATTTCCAGGGATCTCAGGGGGATTACAAAATTCTCAAATCAAAATTCAATTTAAATTCACTTTAATGTTTTTGAAGTGGCATATGGAACTTTGAGGACAGAAGGAAAATGTCACAAAGTCCCCAAACCCATAAAGGTTTCACCTCAAAAGGCTGGAAATTACTGCATGATCAAGCCCGCTCTCACAGTAAATGTTGTGTAACAAAGACGTGTTGAATTTGGTCTCATTCATTACAGATTACAGGACTTTTATTTGGTCACATCTTTATCATTTAAGAAATATTTAAAAATGGTATATCTTTTTATTTCAACATGTCAACTGTGCATTTCCAAAACAGCAAGCTTTTCAAAGGAATAAATCAGGACTGTAAACACAAGGTACAGTATAAGTGTTTGATTTCCTACAGTCAGTTTCACAAATCCACATACTGTACATTCATAGGTGAGGTTCAACCTGTCACCCATTGCTTTATATCTATAATTACACAAGCATAATAAATACATCTGATTTTAAAGGTCACTTAAAATGAGTCATGATAACTTACAGTACAGTACATTTCTGTTCAAGTGCAAAAATAACTATTTGCTTAATTCTATTTCTTTCAGTTTTTTATTTTTTAAGCTGTGTTTTGTGGTGAAGCTAGATATCCAAGTGTAGAATTTCTTCTCCCAGATGCAGTATTGGGCAGAAGTATGGTGTCATGGAGAAGCCCTCACTTTACAATTGATCCTGTCTCATCAGGATCAGAGGGTATCAGGATCAGAGGGTAAGATGGGTTGCTCATTTCTAACTTTGTTCTTTTCTTTCCTCTCTCCTGTGCTCATCCACAGCTATTATGCACAATATAACCAACCTTCATTCAGCTAAAGCAGTGTTCCCTTTTCCACAGCCTCCCTGTTAACCTGCATTTTCATGTGTAGCAGCAAGCTTTATGCGTGATTCACCCAGCCATTGTTCTGACTGTAGTTGCAATATTTTGCATATCCATATCTGAACTGTCCAGTGTCTGTGTCTTTAAGGGAAAAGAATATACTGGGATTTGTTGCTTGAGTCATTGCAAAGTACAGTTACTTCTTATTCCCATCCCTCCCATTCCTGGTTTCCTATTTACTACCTTTTCCCTTCACCAGAAACAAAACTGATGTACTGTGTAATTTTTAAAAATTGTATTTCTCTCCCAGGCACTTAAATCTTATACTGTTATTTGTAAATAGTACTGCTTTAATTAAAGGAAACCTCAAGAATTCAGTGATTTTTTTTTTATTCCATCAGCTAATTAGAGCCCACATCACTATAAAATAAACAGTGATAGAGGCTATTTATAATGTCAATATGTTTAGTAAACTCTTGCCTATTGCCTATCAAGACACAGGATACTGAGTTGGTTGGTTTATTTGAAATATTTCCTCATTTCTGGTCATTCTTAAAGCCCATTTAAAACAAAAGGCATATTAAAGCTCAGCTTAGCTTGCAGTAGTAAAACCTTTTGCTGCTCAAAGGATTGACTATTTTCATTATATACCACATACATATAAAAATATATTTGCTAGAGATATGCAAAGTTTCTGATGAAACTTAACTTTTTTCTTTAGACAAAAACATGCTACTTTTATCTGGTTACTTTTTAAATAGTTCTTGTAATTTTTTAAATGGTTTTCTTCTACAGAAACAAAATTATTATGGGTGTATTCTGTTTCCTCCCAGTTTGCATTAAGAATCAAATAATTAGAATAAATAATCAGAAGAAGGAAATTATATCAACATTCACCTTGGAACACTTTCATTTCCTCCACTTAGTGTAACTGCTAGTTTCAACTCTTACTGCACTGGCAGAGAAGTCCTGTCCTCTTTAGTTTAACCTAACCAGTCAAAGAACGGAGAGTCCTCACTGACATCCTTTTCCCTTCTGTACTTCCAATGAGATTATGAAGTTGACCTTTTCCTTGCCAATATGTACTGTAGCTCCTGTGTGTATGTGTTTCCATGTTAATGAGTTTAGATACTTAGAAGCGTATGCAGTGCTGTGCTCCTCTGGAGGAAGCATGTCCTGGCTTGGGGGCCTTGCCCTCTGTGTCCTGGCCAAGGAGCCCAATTCCATGCAGGGTGTGAGATGAGCAGGACGCCCTCAGTGTCCTCCTGCGGCAGGCTGAGCCTGCTGCCCGGCACTCTTCTCCACGCGTGGATCCACACCGGGTTGAGTGGGGCTGGTCTGTGTCTGGTCTGCATTAGGGGATGGCTGGTCTCTAGATGGGTCAGAGTGAGTCTCACATGCAATGGGATGGGCTCTACCAGCTAGAGAATTTTCCTGATTCTCACTGGTCCCCTGGAAGGAAAAAACAGAAGATACCCCACAGTCAGTGATAGCAGATAAATCCAACTTTTTGTATATGCTTTTAAGTAAGATAATGAAACAAGGGGAAATCATCCTGAAGTGCCCATTTCAGGGGCCACGTGATAGAGGAATAAGGATAGAATGTCTTACCTTTCATCTCTTTTCCAATGTGCAACTGCCAGAGCCGCATGAAAAACATAAACACTATAAGCAGATGTACCGTGTGGATAAAGGACTGTTACTACTAGGCAAACAATTTACATCAGCAAATATTTACAAGCACCCCCAGCCACATGGCAAGTCACTGGGCAAGCAACAGGGAATAACTGAAACTCAGGCCACTTGCTAAGACTATAGAACTCAAGAGCTGGAAGACACTGTCTAACAGTAAATAAAGGATTCTCGGCTTTAGAGACAGGACCAGGAAAAGAAAGTCCTATAAGTAAGAGTACTAATGTATACTTGGGATTTCAAAATAGACTACAAGTTAAGGAAGAGAGAACATCCACATAAAAAAGAGAATGTAAACAAGCACTTTAAGTGACTGTCACTATACATACTTGCTCTAGTACATCACCCACAGCAATTTCTGTAAAGTGCCATATTGGCTTTACAAGCCAGGAAATGGTTTTTTTAAAAATGGATTTTTCTCTGAGTTAGTACCCATCACTTCCAATAGGTGAGCACCAAAAAAAGGTTTTATTTCTGTGATTGATTCTAAAATGACTTCTTAAGAGAATAACTATGCCATACCTTCCAGTTTTTACTAATCTTAACATGCCAGAAAATTTTTTTTAATGCTACTTAGGCCTAACAGGCTTCTGTGGACATGAGGATGAGTATGCAAAGTAACAAAAACATTATCACTCAAGCAGCAGATATCCCTTCTCTTGCTTCGCCTCTCTGCATTGAGGTATTAAAATCTCTATGTGCTTCCCCCACCATGATATCTATTTCTTGACTGAGCAGAGAATTCATGTGAATTTATTATCTTGATAAATAAAGAGTCATGCATGGACCAGCATGCATATGGTTATCAGTGAAGAATCAGATTTGATTTAAAATACATAAAGATTTTGTTAGTTTATAAAGTCAAAACAAATTTAATTAAGGTAGCTCAACAAATTTTCTAAAAGGTAAATTACCCAAATACCCTTTGTTTTTAAGTCTTTTCCCTTTATTTTTTTCCTGATGTGTCCTCTGAAGCAACTCTAGATACAGAGCTAACATAACTGGTAAAAGGGAGTGATTAATATAAAAAGGGGGGAAGTGGATTTAGAAGTCACACTCATTTTCCAACATCAGGACACAGCTGTAGTTACATAAGTACCCACACTGTTTTATCAACATGATTTGACTTTACTCAGGAGTGACCACCTCTATAGGGACAAGAAAAATCATACTTTTTTTTTTTTTTTCCTTTTTTGTCTTTTTTTCGTGACCGGTAATGGGATCACAACCCTCGGTGTCGCGCCCGCACCGCGCTCAACCAGTGAGCGGACCGGTCTCTATATGGGATCGGAACCCTCAGCGGGAGCGCCACCGCACTCCCAAGCGCCGCACTCTACTCAGTGCGCCACCGGGCCGGCCCATACTTTTAAATTTATTTTTCAGTTGAGGCCATCCACAAAACCATTCTTCCACTGAGTCTCGTGTTCTATCAGACCCAGGGGCTCAGGCTGTTAATTAATTAATTCAAAAAATATTCATTGTGGTCCTATTATATATTATATAATATAATTCCCCACTAGAATTCTGGAATTACAGAGATTTATAAATATGGTCCTCAAAGGCAAGAACCATATATTTTCACTGTAACTGGTATCCATCAACACTAAAATTTTAAAGAAATATACAAGATCAGAATGTATTGTTTGTTTCTTCCAAGTAGTACTGTCTCTTCTGTGAAGCCTTCCTGAACTCCATAAGGCAGAATTTTCCCTCTATGGGACCTTGTACACATCTCTATAATGCAGTTATCACAGAACACTGAAATTATTTGTATGTCTATTTCCCATATCAGACTTTCGATAAATCTTGTTGGATGAACAATGAATAATTAAAATAAGCGAGCCCACTTAAGGACTCTTCAGTGACAGGTGATATTGCTAGCCCAGCAGAGGAACTTTACCTGTAAAGGCTGTATCTCAGAAGCACGGTTGTCTCTTGCTAGTTGCATCATCTCTTTAATTTGGTAGAGTGCGTAGACAAAGGTCACCCAGGGAGAAGAGCTGACCCCCCAGGCTGGTTTGTTCACATCCTCCTGTTCTTCCTGGTGCTTGGTTTTCTTGGGCGGAAGTCTGGGCTCAATGCGTGGCATGACATCTTCTGTCTGTTGCTGTACCAAGTCGATGGTTGCTATGGGAACGGGACTGGAGGGAACAGGAATCCTTTCTGCCAACATTGTCTTGTCTGCAGAGAAAATAATGCTTAAATAATTTGTCAGGTTTTCTACATATTTAAACAAAGGTTAAAAAATTAAAAAACTGACAATTCCATAAGAACATTCTAATGTGCATGGCAACATTAATTTCTGTTTACCAAGGACGACTTTACTTGGTGCAAATACTGAGCAAGTGAACATGATTTTTATCTTTCAGCATCTCCTTATAAGGCTTAATCTTTTTTTTTTTTTTACTTTGTTTTTCATTTAACTTAGATATAACATCTGTGGGGCATAGGTTATAGTGAATGTTGCCTTACACCCATTTGCAGGATTGCAATTTTAAAGATATACATCAAGACAGAAAAAAAACACGATAGCTATTTTTTATGGGTCTTTTATAGACCGCATGTACTGAAGCTGTGTAAGAGATATGATCCAGTTAGAATTATAAAAGAACAAAAATGAGAAAAACCAGTATTGGTCAATCTTCCTGAATAACTCACTGGGATTAAAATCTGTCTCTGGGGTTTCTGTAACAAGCTAGTTTTTCTCTTAACAGAAGCACTTCAGGTACTTGAGGCCAATGCTCCTCAAAGGATAGGACACCCAAAGAAGATGAGGCCTGTTCTGGGACCAAAGTGCTGAGCAAGAATACTTCTACTCTACTGGTTGGCCTTTTTCATTAAAAAGTTGATTCATCTTGGTCTCATGTATACATCATAGTTAATATAACTTCCCTTCTATAAAACAATTTTATTAAAGGCCATGTCTGGTTCAGGGAAAACTTCACTTTTCAGGTTTAGCCCTTTTTTCCCCCCCAAATGAAGATAAAGGCATAGAAATTTTAATACCACTCCCTATCCTACTAGTAGAATTACTGAATAGCCTTATATGTATTTGACTTAAATTTGAAATCCCCTTAGAATATCAGAGAAATTTAAAACTAATACTTTGCCAGTAAAAAACAAAAGAAAACCCCAAGCTACTGAAAATAACCAGTATTCTTTTCAACATAGTAGGTGGCTCTTCTCTAACAACAGTACATGAGTTCATCGATACAGCCCTGAAAATCTAGCCAAGTAGGCCTGTTATACACTCTGTTACCACTTCTGGGTTTCTGAGGGGCATGTGTAGAATTCCCCAAGGCTTGAACTGTTAGCACCATCAAGGAAGAATGGGAATGTTTACCTTCATCCTCTTCTGGCACTGCCAGCCACTGGATCAGGGCAAAGAGCAGAAGGATCACCAGGCAGGCCATGCCAATTCCTCGGAAGGTCGCAGCAGCCCCTGTGAAAACAAACAGAGCACTCCACAGAGTAATTCCAGGAAATGCAGATAGCCCTCGTCCATAACTGTCCATGTTCTCATAAAGCTCAAGGCAAAGGATGAACCAGAGGAAAGTGGCTGCCCATTAGCTCTATATAATGGGAAAAGCACAGGGGTGGGTAGGTGTCAGAAGACCCAGATGCTGGTATTGGATCTATTGTTGATCAATTATAAAATTGCTTTTATAAAGGATTGTCTGAGTGCCTTTCACCATGACACATAAAATTCAGTAGTGCTCTCCTCTTCATAAAGATCATTTACCTGACTACTAACAAACAGCTGTATTAATCTGTAGTTGGAAGAGCAGAGCTCAAATAGTGCTATAAATTCACACATCCCTGAGCCCACCTTCCATAGATGGCTGAGCAGCCAAGATCCCTGGGACAGAATAATCTCATTTTCACCCAGCCCTTATATTCTCAGTAAGAGAGATCAGACAAGGCAGATTCTGTTATCATGGATGCAGTGACATTACCAGTGATATTTTTCCAGTTCAAAATCTCCTGATGGAATAACACTGGTGAATTTTCTTTAGCATTATTATCAGCAGGTTTAGGGTACTTTACTTCACACTAAAAATCACATATGCTTATTCACTTGTTTGGCTCCTGGGAGGTATCTGTGTAGCATCTCTAAGCTGTTTGTCAGAGGAGTGTGCACAGTTACAGGCTGCCCCTAATCACTTTAATATTTCCAATTATGACTACCAGGAGATGTAGAAAGAGAACATGGATACTGGAGTTTAGCTTCTGGTGATCTTCAGGAGTAATTTGATTTCTCAATTTATTGAGGTGTGGATGAAAAATGATTTTTCATGAAAAAAAAGGAAAAAAATAGCAATTCTTACCAAAATAATTGACTAACACGCCTCCGATCATGGCACCACAGCCTCTCCCCAGACCCAGGTGAAGGCCCTGCAGGATGCCCTGGGCAGACGTCCTCAGCTCAGGAGGGACGGCCGCACTGAGGTAAGAAATGCATGCTGCCCAGATGGCCGCATGTGTCACTCCTAAAGAGGAAGAAGAGTGGGGGTGTTGACTGTCTGGTCAGCACTCCGAAGGTCATTCTTTTCTAGAATGTGAATTATTTACTTAACTAGGTACCTATTTTTTTTACCATTTCAACTTTTTAAGTGTACACTTTTTTTTTTTTCCCTTTTTGTCTTTTTTTACTGACCGGTAACGGGATCGCAACCCTCGGTGTCGCGCCCGTACCGGGGACCGGCAATGGGATCGCAACCCTTGGTGTTGCGCCCGCACCGCGCTCAGCCAGTGAGCGGGAACCAGTCTCCACATGGGATCCGAACCCTCGGTGGGAGCGCCGCCGCACTCCCAAGCGGCACACTCTCCAGTGCACCACCGGGCCGGCCCTAAGTGTACACTTTTAAGAACACTTAAAGCATTGTACAGCCATCACCACCATCCACCTCCAGAACTTTTTCATCATCCCAAACAAAAACTCTACCCATTAAACAATAAAACCCATTCACCCCTCACCCCAGACCCTGGCAACCGCCATTCTATTTTCTGTCTCTGTGAATTTGACTACACTGAGTTCCTCATGTATGTGAAATCATATAGTCTTCGTCCTTTTGTGTCTGGCTTATTCCACTTAGCATAATGTCCTCAAGGTTCATCCATGCTGTTGCATGTGTCAGAGTGTGATTCTATTGTATGTATATATCACATTTTGTTCATCCATTTGGGCTGGTTCCAACTCTTGGCTATTGTAAATAGTGCTATAATAAACACTGGAGTACAGGTATCCCTTTGGCATGATTATTTCCATTCCTCTGGGTATATTCCTAGCAGTGGAATAGCTGGGTCATATGGTAGATCTATCTGTAATTGTATGACAAACCTCCAAACCATTTTCCATAAAGACTGCACCATTTTGCAGTCCCACCAACAGTAGAGGAGAGTTCCTTTTTCTTTGCAACCTCTCCAGCATTTATCATTCTCATTCTCTTATTAGCCTTCCTAACTGGAATGAAATGGTATCTCAGTGTGGTTTTGATTTGCATTTCCAGAATGCTGAGTGGTGTTAAGCATTTTTTTCATGTGTCTGTTGGCCATTCATATATCTTCCTTTGAGAAATGCCTATTCACTTCCTTTGCCCATTTTTTAATTGTTTTTTTTTTTTTTTGCTATAAAGTTGTTTGAGTTCCTTGTATATTCTGGATATTAATTCTTTGTCAGATGTATATTTTGCAAATATTTTCTCCCACTCTGTTTGTTGTCTTTTCACTCTGTTGATTGTTTCTTTTGCTGTGCAGAAGCTTTTTAGTTTGATATAATCCCATCTGTTTATTTTTCCTTTGGTTGCCTGTGCTTTGGGGGTCATATTCATGAAGTCTGTACCCATCCCTACTTCCTGGAGTGTTTCCCCTATGTTTTAAGGAGTTTTATTGTTTCAGGATGTATATGTAATTCTTTAATCCATTTTGAGTTGATTTTGGTACATGGAGAGGTATGGGTCTAGTTTCATTCTCCTACATATGAATATCCAGTTTTTCCAGCACCATTTGCTGAAGAGGCAGTCTCTTCCCCAGTGTGTAGACTTGGTGCCTTTGTCAAAGATCAGATGGCTGTAGGTGTATGGGTTGATTCTGGGTTCTCTATTCTAGTCCATTGATCCGTGTCTGGTTTTATGCCAGTACCATGCTGTTTTGTTTACTGTAGCTTTGTGGTATAGTTTAAAGTCAGGTAGTGTTATGCCTCCAGCTTTATTTTTTTTGCTCACAATTGCTTTGGCTATGCATGGTCTTTTGTTACTCCACATAAATGTCTAGGTGGTTTTTTACATTACTGAGAAAAATGTTATTGGAATTTTGATGGGTATTGCATTGAATCTGTAGATCACTTTGGGTAATATGGACATTTTCACAATGTTAATTCTTCCGATCCAAGAGCATGGGATATCTTTCCATCTTCTAGTGTCCTCTTTAATTTCAACAGTGGTTTGTAGTTCTCTTGGTAGAGATTTTTCACATCCTTGGTTAACTTTATTCATAAGTATTTTATTTTTTTGGTGGCTATTGTAAATGGGCCAGCTTTCTTGATTTCTTTTTCTGCATGTTCACTGTTGGAGTATAGAAATGCTACTGATTTTTGTGTGATTTTGTAGCCTGCAACTTTGCTGAAATCATTTATCAACTAAGAGTTTTTTTTGTAGACGCTTTAGGCTGTTCAATATATAGGATCATGTCATCTGCAAACAGGGACAGTTTGACTTCATCTTTTCCAATCTGGATGCCCTTTATCTCTTTCTCTTCTCTGATTGCTCTGGCTGGTACTTCCAATGCTATGTTGAATAGGAGTGGTGAGAGTGGGCACTGTTGTCTAGTTCCTGAGCTTTTCCGCATTCAGGATGATGTTGGCAGTGGGCTTATCATATATGGCTTTAATTGTGTTGAGATTCTTTCCATCTATACCTAACTTGTAGAGAGTCTTTACCATGAACGAATGTTGAATTTTGTCAAATGCTTTTTCACTGTCTATAGAGATGATCAAATTTCTCCACATTCTCACCAGAACTTATTTTCTGTTTTGTTTTTGTTTTAATAATAGCAATCCTAATGAGTGTGAAGTAATATCTAATTGTCTTTTTGATTTACCTTCCCCAGATGACTGGTGATATTCGGTATCTTTTAATGTACTTATTGGCCATTTGTAGAGTCTTCTTTTTTTTTTTTTTTTTTTTCCTTTTTGTCTTTTTTCGTGTCCGGCAACGGATCGCAACCCTCAGTGTCGCGCCCGTACCGGACCGGGACCGGCAACGGGATCGCAAACCTCGGTGCTGCGCCCACACCTCGCTCAGCCAGTGAGCGGGAACCGGTCTGTATGTGGGATCCGAACCCTTGGCGGGAGCACCGCCGCGCTCCCAAGCGGTGCACTGTAGCAGTGCGCCACCGGGCCGGCCCCTGTAGAGTCTTCTTTGGAGAAATGTCTACTCTAGTCCTTTGCCCATTTTTGAATTGGTTTTCTTGTTGAACTGTAGGAGTTCATTATATATTCTGGGTATTCATCCCTTATTGGGCACCTACTTTGATATTAAGATTATTTTCATTTTTTCCCCTTATAATTAGCACAGTGGTTAACATTTTTGGAGATACAGTTTTTTACATACCTTCTAAGGTATTTATTTACACTGGGTATAATTTTACAAGTAAGGTTAATGATTTAAAGGATATAGCAATTTTTTGCTTTTTAATATATAGTTGCAATTTGTTTTCCAAAACAGTGTAGAGACAATTTGTAATGCCTCACTACCAGTTTCGTAGTGAGATATCAAGTAAAAAAAAAAAAAAAAAAAGGTCAAAAGGTCATTATTTTAATATATAGCAACTGTGCACCATCTGGATTAAAATCATTAAGGCACTGCTTTAAATGTAATAAAAAGATTTTTTAATTTAATTGAGATGTATTGATTGTACATATTTATAGGGTATGGTGTTATATTTCAATACATGTATAGAATGTGTAGTGATAAAATCAGGGTAGTTAGCAAACTCATCATCATAAAAATTTATTTCTTTGTGATAAGAACGTTTAGGCTCCTTTCTTTTAGGCATTTGACAGCATACAATAAATTATTGTTAATTATAGATGCCTAGCACTACTGTACACCAACAGAACTTGTTTTTCCCCTATCTAGCTGTAGTTTTGCATCCATTAACCAACCTTTCACTATTCTCCCTCCCCCTCCTCTTTTCCCCTCCTGCTTCTTCCCTCTAGTAACCACAGTTCTACTTTCTACTTCTAAAATTAATAAAAAGACATGTCACAACACGTTTTATAGCTGGAGGAGATTAAGAAATCATCTGGTTCCATGTAGATTAAGTCAGGCCTCCCTCCCTAAAATATAATCTCATTTAGAGATAATATTAACAGAAACTCTTAACCTATGTTTTGGAAAATTAAACTAAAAGATCAATATTCTTTTAAGATTTGATCTAACATTAGTTTGCTTCTGGCCAGATGGAATAACAGGGACTATATTTATCCTCTTTCTTCAAATAACTAATAAACTGGACAAAATATATGAAACAACAGTTCCCAAGACACTGGACATCAGCAACAAGGACAGTGGCCCCTGAGAGATGGGAAACAAGTGAGAAGCCCCAGCTTAGTGCCTGGTGACAGGCTGAAAGCTGCAGGCCACAGAGTAGAACCAGTGCGGTGAAGACTCTCGCCAGAGTCTGGGGAGACCAAGGTGGCTAGAGTTCCAGGGCACAATATCAGAGAGGGGAGAGCTTCACAGACAGAAAACTCCAGAGATCTACACAGGGTTCCCCTAAGGTATCTGACAGAGTACTGATCAGCAGAAGCACGTGTAGAAATTATCCAAAGCCAGGAAAGAACTACCTAAAAGCATTACAGAGAACAGTACTCAGAACCCGTACGAGGCTGAGAATAGTATCTGTTCCCACCAGCCAACCTGGGAAAACTCATGATTCTTGGGATTGATAGAGTACTCAAAAGGGTCTTGTGTAAGAATTATGAAATACTTAGCCCTAGACTGAACACTGCCCTGGTCTCACCTAAGTAACCTTACAAGCAAGACCCAAAAGGATCATTTTATCTATCTATCTCCAAGTAACTTAGCTTTGTCCCAGAACAAAGCTCAAGAATATTTATAGGAAAACAAAAATATCCAGCACCAACAAGGTGAAATTCACAATGTCTGCCATATAATCAAATATTACCAGGGATGATCTTACTTAAGTAGATCCGTAATGAAATAAACATTATTTTTACTGGATGTATTAGATTATATGCCTCAAAGCTGACTGAGAAACATTGAAATAATTTTCTTAGGACTTACATATATTTCATTTGGTCATCATTTCAACTAGGTTATTTTCTACCCAGAAAAATGGACTAGTATTTTACTAGATGATTAGCAGTAGCATGCATACTTAATTAATTTCTACAGAAATCAAATAATGTATTTGCCTTATCTGTTTAAACAATTGCAAAACTCAAGATAATGCCAGCTGTCTCAGAATTGAATAATAGCTGGATAGAGTCTTAATTGTGAGTGCTGACACAATAGTATATAATGGGAATATTTTAAAATACTCTGATTTATATTATTAAAGATGATGCTAAATCGATTTCTTTTCAGATATGCATATTTTTTCATTGACGACACTAGAAAAAACTCAAACAGTCCAGGAAATAAAATAATTCATTCAAAATTAATTAGATTCAATAATAAAATCCAACATAGTTTTGGAAATCATTTCATAAAGATGAATCACCAAAGACCTGAAACCATGTCAAATGGTTGTAAGTTAACTTTAATGGTGCCGCCAAATCTACTGTTATGCTTATGTCTGAACAATCGATTGCAGAATTTACAAGCAGACAAAGATGGACCTATGTATGTTGTGACCAAAACATTAAAATATATTTTTTTGTTAGAATTCTAGATCAAATATAATTCTAGCAGTTATTCTTTTAACTGTGAAGGTTTGGGTATGGGTACACACAAAATCTTCCAACAATAGGGTTTCTCTTTTTTTCCTTCAAAATTCAAAGCATTTTTCTAAAACTTTGAGTCTTCTAAGATAATTAAAACATTTCCAGCAGGATGACTTAAGTCAGGATGCTTTTAAATTATTCTTAGAATTTGCTGGCTGGTGTTAAGTGGCAGTTCTGTACAAGGTTCTCTACAGTTAGATTTCTGGAGTTTCTTTATTGCTTTTGGGGACTAATTAGATAACTGAGAACTATATTCTTTAAAGTAACTCAGGGCATTAACTAAAGGAAAAAACAGTAAAGCATATAGTAAGAGAATTTTCTCTGGTATTAAAAGCAGAAGAATGAAAGCTCCTCTGCCTGTATGCTCCATCAGTTTTCAGAGAAGATGTGGGATTAAAATTGATTTCTCTGAAATGACTTATTTCAAAATATCATGTCAATGGAAGAATCAATTAAATCCATCCCACTTCCTAGAAAAGAAACTTGCAAAACTAAGCAATCATAAAGAGGGACTGGGTTAGTAACATCACCTGTTTACAAAAGACCATTATGGAGTTCTTGTTCTTAAACTTGGAAATGCAACTTTCTAGTAATCTTACTAATAACCTGAAACTTTTGCCAGTGTTTTTAACCACAGTTGTCTTCTGGTTCTCTAGTTTTAAAATAGTAAAACGGCAACCTGGAAATCTAAAAACCCTTCACCATTTCCCATATTTATAAGACAAGATTAAGGAAGTCTTAGCAATTGTGCTACCTAAAACAAATATCTTGGAAAATTGAGAGGATAAAAGATATCACAAGCTAGGAAAAGAAAATGCTCCTATATTATTTTTGTTAGGGAACTGTGAAAAAGTAATATATGATTATTCTCTATGTGATGAAATAAGCAAATTTATTTAGTGACAAGGATAAATGTGTTTATATTAGAGCTACAAATTTTTTAAACTTTAAGTATGATGTAACTACACTGATAGATGACAGTAAAAATACAAATATTTTACCCCCTGACTGATAATAGTAACAACTGTACACAAACTGACTCTCCTTGCAATATATGTTAACCCTTGCTTGGCTACTTGTCTTAAAACTACTGATATACCTTAAGTGGTAATTCGACACCAGCTCTCTTAATAGGTGCTTAATTAATATGCTGACTGACAATGAATGACTCTCAAAGACCAAATAGGTCAAACAGCTTCTCATTCCTTCCTTACCTTTACTAGGGTCCTCAGGAGTAGCTTTGAAGCCTAACAAAGAGATATTTCCACATTACATAATGCCACGACCTTAATTATTTGGGGATAAGTTACATTTGAATAACCTCGAGTCACTAAAAATAATTAACATTATTTTTTTCACTAATAATATTATTATAGCATCTTATTCTACAAGAAATTATGCTGTTTTACATAGATTATTTCATTTGTTCCTCTCAATAATAGGTACTATTTTTTCTTCATTTTCCAAAAAGGCACAGAGAGATTAGAGTGCCTTGTCCAAGGTCACACAGACAACACGGTGGAACAGAATTTGAATCCAAAGTTCAGAACTTGTGTGCTTAAGTACTACACTATATGTCCTCATAACAGCTATTAAAAGTATTCTATAGTAAATGTAACCATCTACTTTGAGAGGTTTTGTTGATATTATCAAATGCGCCGTGCCCAACAATCTACCAATTTAAAAAACGGATACCTTCCTAAAATGGATCCCTTCCTAAAGAGCTAACATAGCATATATATTACCAAGTTTTTTATATGCCCCAAATAACTCTTTACCTTAAAATATTCAACACTGGTATCTGATTCTGCAACATGCATTTCAAAATTGTTCAGTCTTGGTCCACAAGAGTGCTCTAATAAATGGCATGTATGAGCTAGAAAAAAAAATCCTTTCTTCTCACGTAGACAGCTGCTCTTTGTAAAATGCTGCTTAGCTTGGGGAAATCTCATCATATTGGCTGGGAGGAATGAGGACTGACAACTAAAGTACTGGGGAACTAGGACTGTTTTGTTTTGTTTTTCTTGCTTCTGCCACTTATGCTCACTGAACAAAACATAAAGTATCCCCTTAGCCCTGGCACACAGAATCAACAGTGACAAACGTTTTCCACTGAAAGACCAAAGCATACATCTGAATTAGTTTAGTGTACCTCTCAAATGCTGAGATTAAAAAAAGCTTCTGAAAGATGAACCTGGTGAAAATCATAAAAGACTGTTCTTCCTAACAAAACGCCTCCATTGGGCAGGCAATAAAAAGAGTCTGTATTGGTTAATGCTAGCTATTGTAACAGATAAACCTTGGAACCTTAGTGTTTTCACACATTAGACGTTTTCTTTTCTTGCTCACATAAAATCCAATGGGCATGAGACAGGAGGAGAAGCAGCTATGCTCCATACAGTCATTCAGAGACTCAGGCTGCAGAGACTCTGCCATCTTCAACACCTGGTTACCCCAGGTATGGATATCCAGCTGACAGAGGAGGGAGAAGAGGATAGCACATGTACATTTTATGGGTCAGGTTTAGAAGTGACACACATAATTTCTGCTCAGTCTCCACTGGCTAGGATCAGCCACACAGTCATATTTAACTGTATAGGAGGCTGGGATAGAGTCTAGCTGTATGTCCATGAAGAAAAGGAAATAGGTGAATAGCAAGCCAGTCTCTCTGCTAGACTTGGGGCTACCAACAACAATGGACCTTCCTAAAATAGCAAAGGAGCCTACAGAGAGCGATGGACCTAGAAGCAGCAGCATGAAAGACTTTATATAAGCCACGTATCAATTATTGTTAAAGGCCAGCATTCCCATATCTACCACTGTACAGCACTGCAATAATCTCCTTCATGCATTCATTCAACAACATTGAGCATCTATACCTTAAAATGCTTAATTTCTCTCATACCCTGCTATACTTTGAGAATATTACAACATACAAAAAGTGTCCCCAGCCACCAGGGAGCTTATAACCTGGTAAGTGAAAAGGGGCAAGGTTTACCTGAAAGAGGAGCACGCTGAGCTCCTTGAGGAAAACAGACATATCCAGCACCCAGCACAGGGCTTGACACAACAGCAGCTGAACAAAAGGACACTGTACTGAAACTAGGTAGACATTGGTCTGCATGTTGGGATGTAAGAAAGAAAGCATTTATGGATAAAAGGAACGCTAGGTAAGTGTAGCGGATTCAATTACATCCACCAAAACTCACGGAAGCTTGAATTGTGTCCCTCAAATTTATGTATTAGAAACTTGGCCCCCACTGTGACTGTTAAGAGGGTGGGAAATCCTATTATGGTAATTGAAAGGTGGAGCCTTGAAGAGGTGATTAGATTCTAGGACCAAGCCATAGTGAATGGGTTTAAAATGGTGGTCAGGGCATAGTTCTGAGGGCTTTAAAAGAAGTGAGAGGAGAGTCTGTCTCTGTGCTTCTGCCATGTCTACCTTGTGTCACTGAAGCCACACCAAGACCTTCACCAGAAGTGTTCCATGAACTTTGGAGTTCCTAGCCTCAGAAACTGTAAGCAATAAATTTCACTTTCTTTATAAAATACCAAGTTCCATGTATTTTGTTATAAGCAACAGAAACGGACTCATACAGTAAGGTTGGAGAAAACTTCCAAGTCCCATATATGAGTAAAAGCGGACAGAGGAAATAAAATAGTAGGCCTTTTCTATACGCTTAACTTGCAAGTTTAAAAAAAAGAAGTGAGTTGCTTTAAAAAAAAAAAAGCCTATAATTGATGCAACAATGTTTTTGGAGCCTTCACCTTCATCTTCATGAATTTTACATGCTGGCATTATGCCTTTGGCATACCTTAAATCAGATTTTAGGAGGCTATCACCCAAAATGAGTGTGTTTAATGTCAGGACTTGGCAGTACTGTATATTACATACTCAGTGTTTTCCCACATGAAGCCATACATGAGAATTGCTTTTATATCAAAGTCAGTAAAAATTTCACTTCCCCAAAGATAACTTTTAAGAACAGTGTGCTCTGACTAATCATGCTTCCCTTATGCTTTGGTTACCAGGCCTCAGAGCCTAATTTATGGCCAGGCTGTAATGCATAATTGCAGTTTAACCTCTTAGAACAGAATTTCTTAAATTACATTTCCCCTGGTCCTGATTTTTATTTACTTATGATTTATATTACTTTTTTGTTATTGTATATTATCTAACATTTATTAGAGGCTAACTATGTGTCAGGAACTGGGCTAAATACTTTACATGGATTAGTTTACTGAATACTCTTATCAACCTCTTCTATAGCTCAAGAGTCCGAGGGCTTAGAGAGATTATGCATCTTGCCCAAAGACATAGAGTTTATAGGTAGGAAAGCTGGAATTCAAACCTAGATAGTATAATTCAAACCTAAGCACTTTACGGTTTCTAGATTATTGCACATTTTGGTAAGCCGCCTGAACTAACTTATAGACTGAGGTGGGCATAGAGAATGAGATGGGAATGTAAGTACATGATCAAAATACACTGATGTTTTTAGAGATGTGCCACAGATGGCAAGATGTCATCCTAGGAAGAGCTATCATATTGAAGGTTCAGCTTTTAAATTGGGTTTTCAAGTTTTCTTCAGATGTATATAAATTTTTGAGATAGAATTTCCCATATTATTCCAGAGATTTAAAAATTAGAAAACACCAACTATAGTAATGATACAGAGGACTGTAAAATCAAATAACAAGCATTTATAATATATCTTCCTATTGTATATCTCTGAATTCAAAAAGCATAAGCATGATCCTTGTGGTCAAGGGTTTAAACTAAGTTAGGAAATAAAACTAGTATTTGTAAAATAATTGGGGACTATTAAGTGCTAAACTAGAACTAAATGTGGGATGTGATTGCCAGAAAAGGATTTTTGGACCAGAAGACATTTCTAATGAAATCTAAATGGACAAAAGAAATTCTATTTTGAAGAAAATGTTTTATAAGAACATTCAGTAACTGTAAAACATGGGGTGGCAAAGAAAAAAATTGCTGTATTACAATTTATAAGACTATTCTGATTAAAAATTAATTTTAACAGTAACTAATGATTTTCGTATGCCAATTTATCAATTAAATGCTTAACGTAGGGCATTTGTTTACATTACATATCCATGTAGCAAGCTACTTGTGTTTCAAGGGTTAGGCCAGACAGAAAATTTCCAATATGAATGATAACAGATTGGAATCATGTCTAGAATTTCCACTGTCAGATAATGGCTGCATAATAATCCTCTTACAATTTCTTCATGCTCTTAGAGCAGAACATAAGAGAAGGAAAAACACGGTTCCTACTCAGCTGAATAGGCAAGCTAAATAAGACAGAGTAAGGATTCATAAATGCCAGCTCAAGCCCTCCTATTGGTGACATTAAAAAGCCATCTTTCATCAGAATCTCAACCCAGCTCCCACTGGTAGAATATCCTACAGACAGGCAGCTGACCCAGACCTCAGTCTTCCCTCAGTGTTGAAGCCATTCATTCAAGTGACTCTAAAGGACTTCTTTAGTTATAGCAGCCCCTGGGCTGGCTTTACTCTCCACAAATGCATTTTAATAGCAAGAATAATCTCAATCACATTCATCTCTGAGTTTTGCTAGGATTCACAACCAATATCCGCATAGGAAGGAGCATAACAAATGAATTGAGCTTGATTTTTATCCAATGTCTATATTCCTGGTTGCAATCATGAAGGTTTAAATGTTTTTTGTATAAAAGTAGAAGAGAAAATTTCTATGGGTTCTTTAAATGAAATCTCGAAAAATAAATATAAACTAGTTCCTCACCACCACCACCACCATCCAGCAATGCTTTTAGGCATTTAGACCCACCGTCTCTTTTTAAAATAAGTTGAAGAGTCCTTTTGGGCAAGAAATATGTCCTCTGCTACTTTATATGGTGCCATTCGTTGCCTTATAAATTGTAATAGAGCAATATTATTCTGTGCCACCCCATGTTTTACCATTACCAAAAGTTCTTATAAAACATTTTCTTCAAAATACAAATTATTTTGTCGACTTAGAATTTATTAGAAATGTCTTCTGGTTCAGGAATCCTTTTCTGACAACTGCATCACACACTTAGCTCTCACTTTTCTGAATTGTTCTCATTATGGACTGTGTTACTTAGTTTAGCACTTAATCACTCCACCATTAGTTACATGCCACTCAAAAAAGGAAGGGATGGGCACTAGAGACAGGGAATAGAGCACATCTCTTGTGTCCTCCCCTTCAGGTAGTACTAGTTCTCATGATCGTGTGGGAATGAAGAAGTGAAAGGATGAAGAGACAGACCTCACTTACATCTTTTTAAGAAGACCCTCTTGTGTGGGGCTGGTTGGGAATCAAAGAATGGACGTGCTGTTGCTTGTTCAGTGTCAAAGATCGTCAATGAGGGACAACATCCCACTTCCCAACCTTCCCCTTCCCAAGACTTTAGTAATCATCAGGTAAACATTTCCAGTCAAGAAATTAAGGAGTATCTATTGTGACAGTGGGCTTGTCCCATAATTAAATCATTCAGTTTTATTATAATCATTTCCTGCGACTACTTAGGATACAGTAAGTCTCCTTTAAGCACAGGGAATTTAAAGGCTTCTGGACAAGACTTGTAAAGGTAGAAGAATCCAGACTAGCAAAACAAACCTTTTTGGTCAGAAGTGTATCCTGTGACACAGGATTTATTCCACATGCATGATCCACTGTTTTCTGTGGGGTGGGCATGGGTCAAACAAAGGCAAGGGATTTTGTTTTTGTTGTACAGCCGAAATACTCAGCACTCACTTCTGTCAGGGAATGAAACCATCTCCTCTAACTTTTGAAACAAAGAGCTCTGTGGAAACTGGTCACAGAGCCCTCTGTTGGACTAGATGACTTTATTTACAGATCCTCTTTTTCGCATGCTTCAGATAAGTAACTAGCACAGGGGGAAATAAAATGAAACAGAAGTATGAATTGTAGCCTGCCACGGGAAGCAAAATTCCTGTTTAGATTCAGAACACGGCCAGCTCCCTAAATCCTAGGATAGATAATACGCCCTGAGGTGCATACAAGTATTATAAAAATATGTCCTGGGTTGGCAGCTTGAAAAGATAAATGCATTGAGCCCTAGCCACAGCACACCATTTATGTTCTCTGAAGATACCATTCTGTGTTCCTCTGTGCTTTGGCATATGACTCTTTCCTATGCCAGAATGCCCACACTTTTTAGACCACCTGCTGGATTCCTATCTGCCCTTCAAAATCCAGCTATGTGATTTCCTTACAGAATTTTTCAATAAAATTTCATCCTCCCACACCCTACTTCAAAAGCTAATTATTTCCTCCACCAAGCTCCTTGTCTGTTACCTAGTACATTTTTCTATGATTCCATCTAACACACTGTGTAGTAATTATATGTTTACACATCTGGCTTCCAGAACAGATGGTGAGACCTTGGGGCCTGAGTTAATTTTTCTTTATTACATTCCCAGCAACCAGCAAGCTGCCTGGCTCTGAGTAGCCATTTAATACATCTTTAATAAACTAACAGGAAAAAAAGAATTTTTAAATTCATAACAGCATTTATTTTCCCCTCTTATGTAATTCTTCTGTTGTTCCTTTAACCATTTCACGGATACTCTTTCTTGAGTCACCCAAACTGTCCTTTTCCATGTAATTCATATTAAATTAAAAGGAGAAAAGGATATATGCATATATTATTACAATATGCTTTCTTTTCTGTAGGCATACAAATCTTTATTTATAGAGTTTGCACACAGTGGCACACCAATAAATAAAGCAATTAAACCAGGCAAGGATAGAACAGTAACTAAAGGTAAGAAATCCTAAGAATTGTGTTGCATAGACCTTGTTATTGCACGATTCCTTCCTGCAGTTCATGTTTAGTACTTTGTTATTCTTAAATAACACAATGCTGAGATGTGTGCTTCACCTCAAGACCCTTCCAGAGTTCTAATTACTACAAACAATAATTTCTTATTATAAGAAAAATTTCCATTTTCTGTATTTTTGTAAACAAAATCTCCTTTCACCTATTACACCATTGCATGAGACCTAAGAAAAGCACCTTTAAAGTGTGCATACATTTGAATTTTATAATTATAAGGTAAATATAAATTATATCCCCTTTCATTTAGGATAAGTTCTTTTTTTCATTGTCACTACTGGATTTGGTTAAGGAGCTTGCATTTTGTACACTCTGTTTAGATGGGTAATTGTGAATCTTATCCTAAAAGATTGAAATCTTCAATCTTTCATCATGACAAGAAATTAATTATGTTGATTATACTTCATTTGGATCCTTAGGATTAGGGAAAATAACAATGGCAATCTATAAAGCTAATGAAATTGTATATAATCACAGACTGTTTAGTATAATTAATCATTTAGAAGCCTGATGGCTTACATGACAGGAGTCTCCTAGAAATTTTTTCAGAGTTATATCTCGATGGGAAACAGTACACTGAAGCAAAGAAAGGAACTCAAGTCAGGATATTTGAGTAAAGTTTAAAAGGTTCATGGGAAAACAATAGTGTGACTATAAAGCTTTAATTATAAATCACCAGATGTGATAAAAGTAACTGATAAAATAATTATGGCAACAGTCTTTTTAAAATGAGTTTAGCTAACCTACAAAAATAAAAACACCAAGACCTTTAAAAGATAAGTTCTTTTATATTTAAATACTACATTTAGATGTCTAACAATTGCACATAGTTTATTTTAGAGTTCCTCTTTCTTTATTTAATCACAAGGGTGTGGGTCATATCCAGCTTTGTTTGGCTCAACATAGAACAGCTCTCAGGGTAACTGAGGAACCAGCCCCCCTGACGTCATTTCTCCCTTAACACAACCACTTCAATCATATAAAAAAGAAGCTCCACCCTTCCTTTGTAGAATCAATGCTGAAGGGCACTGGGCTTTTTTTATACAGTCATAACTCAGGTAGAGAAGTAATTCTAATTCCAGCTGTTTACTCACCTTGAAGAACTTCCATGGGGAGAACAGTCCAGGCATTTTCCAGGTAGGAAATATAAATATAGCGAGCTGTATTACAGGCCAGGCCAATGTATAGAACCCTATTAAAAAAAAAAAAAAAAAGGAAAATAAAGTGAGGCCCCAGAATGAAATACAAAGCTTGCAAATATTACCTACTTTTTACCCTCCCCAAACCATCCACCATCCAGCACGCAGTGTTCCAAACTTAGGAGCAGGACAATTAAATTTAACCATGAATTTAGAAGATAAGAAGATAAGAAGAAGATTGCTTCTCACATATCTGCTCTCAGCCTTTCCAAAATGCTTGTTAATAGAAAAACGAACATCACCCTTCCTGAAACTTAATTAGTAGCAGAGATGATGCTTTTCTAAGATAATCTGGGCACACTGCCATCTGTAATGGCATTACTGGCTTCCTTCCAGGTGGCTGTAGGATAAATATGCCTGGGATTGTAGCCACTGTACTATGATGGGGGAGGACAGGATAAAAATGAGAACGTTACTGTGAATGTGGCCTTGCTTACAATACCCAAGACACCAAGCAGTTTCACAAGGAGAATCTCTAGGTCATTGAAAACTATCATCCAATAATTAATAATAAACTACAGGTGGTCCCCAATTTACAAGGGTTCAACTTCAGGATTTTTCATTCAGTAGAAACCACACTTCAAGTACCTGTACAACCATTCTGTTTTTCACTTTCAGTACAGTGTTCAATAAATTACATGAGATGTACAACACTTTCTTATAAAATAGGGTTTGTGTTAGATTATTTTTGTCCAACTGTAGACTAATGTAAGTGTTCTGAGCATGTTTAAGGTAGGCTAGGTGAAGCTATGATGTTTGGTAGGTTAGATATATTAAGTGCATTTTTGACTTATGATATTTTCAATTTATAATGGGTTTATTGGGACATAACCCCATCATAAATTGAGGAGCATCTGTATTTGGAAATCAAATACTTTTTCCTATCAGTTCAACAGATACATGTTCATTATTTCTAAAAAGGTCCATAGGATCATATGCTTACAAAACCAGCAAATACGTATCAACCTCTTGCTTCCTCCCGCCCCCACCATCAAAATATAAGTAAACACAAAATAAGCAGAGGCCTAAAGTGGTGCGCCCAAGCATAAGATTAGGATCATTACTGTGAACTGGACAGGCTGGTTTGGAAGGAAATAATGGCTGCTCTTCTGTACAAAACACAGCCTGATGTTAGGGATTTATCTTTCTCAGTTGTTTTCCATTTTCTGTTAACTTTCCTAACCTTAATGTCTTTTTGCTTTCTGAATCCAAGTGGATGCAAGTAGAAGGTAAAAGAAGTAAACCAACATGACAATCAGTGGTATTTTCCTAATCTTGCTTAACTATATTTTTCTATTAAAATCATTCCTATAAATACCATTCCCTTTCCCTTTTTCCCAACACTGAATCAAGGAAAGGAAATGCTCTTAGGCACCCAGCTGTCAATCATAAATATGGAACAGAAGGATGGGGAAAAGACAAAAAAAGGGGGGCAGGGGTGAGGGAGTGAAGATGCAATAGGAAATGGATGTCAGAAGGGACTTAGGAGTCAGTCAGTTATTAAAGCTCTCTGGGCCATCTTGTTCTATAGACTCTTTTAATGACTCTATTATGTTCTTTGTTTCAATCCTGTTTGATAAAAATTTTGCTGAAAAAACTTGCTACACACAGGTATTGACATTCAAGGCTGTACCCCAGAAATATGTACAATCAATTATGTAAAAGTAAACTTAAGAAAAAAGAAAAAAACTTGCTACAGATCTATCAATCTCCCTCTGCTAAGAGAGGAAAAAAAAAAAACCCATGGGGAATTAAAATGCAACACACAAGTTACACAAACCTATGCCTCCTTTTTAAGTTCTAAACCAGCTCTGTGGATGATCTCTAATTAGCCTAACTCAGGGGTCAGAAAATATTTTACTATAAAAGGCAATATGGTAAATAGGCTTCGTGGGCCACATGGCCTCTATTACAACTTCTCAACTCACTTTGTAGCATGAAAGCAGCCACAGACAATATGTAAATGAATCAGCATGACTGTGTTCTAATAAAATTCAAATTATGAACATTGAAATTTAAATTTTGTATAATTTTCATGTGTCACAAAATATTATTATTCTTGTGATTTTTTTTCAACCATTAAAAATTGTAGAAATAATTCTTAGTTCATGGACCATACAAAAACAGGCAGTGGGCCAGATTTGACCAGTCGGCCATAGCTTGCCAACCGCTGGCCTTGCTCATTAATTTTTAACCTTGGGTGTGTATCAGATTTACTCTGGTAACTGTTTAAAATTACAGATGTCAAGGCCCACACCCATCTCAATAAAGATCTTTATGGGCAAAACTCAGGTGTTGTGCTTTTGAAAGCTCCCTGGGTTATTCTGATACTGAGTGAGGGTGGAGAACCACTGATCTAGTTTATTCCAAGTTGTCCCAGTAATACTTTCCTATAATCCCATAATAAAACAAATTTGGTAATCTACCTTCCTAGCATTCATATTGCCTATCCTGAAGCTTTCTTTTGAGCCCACCTCTGAATGAAGGTTGTCATGACAACCATTATTCAATCAATGCCATAGTCCAAAGCTCCTGGCCTAAAGTAACCCACAGTCAATCGACCCAGTTTAAGAGGTAGATTGTGCTATGCCTTCAGACATCTACGTGTGTGGAACTTAGTCACTGGAGTTACTGGTCCATAGCTCTGGGACCCTTTGTTCTCAGACTGCCACCAAAAAGCTGAGTGGCTATGAACTTCATGCATCCTTCACTTCTTTCCTACGTTCTAATCTCACAACTGACAGTCCTTTAGAACCAAACAGGTGCCCTAAAAAAGAAATAGAAAAATAAAAAGTGTCCAGGGCAAGTTACTTCATCTCTCTGAGACTCAGTTTCCTTATATATCAAGTAGGGACAATAACATCTACTTTGCAGGTTTGCTGTGCAAGTTACACCCCAGTGACACACCCCCCAAAAAGCATTCAATAAATGTTCCATTATCATCATAATCGTTATTGCTATTATTATTAGGTTAAAGGAAAGTATTCAAGTACGCTTTTGTTTCCTGACAAAATTTTTATCCCAGAATTCCAAAAGAGAGCAGCACTGATATTCCTTCCTCACCAGCCATTCTGGGGAGGCCCGTGACTTCAAGAGATCAGCAAGAGTAAAATTATGACCAGAAAGGCAAGCAGCATTTGGAGCTATGGAAAGGCAAAGAAGGAAACATATATTTATTGAAAAGTCACTGAAAAGCATTTCAGCAATCTAGGAATATCTTTAATATCTGAGTGGGATATTTCAATCGCTATATTATTCACTGTTATGAGCTGAATTGTGTCTCTCCCCACCTGCCCCCAAATTCATATGTTGAACCCCCAGTCTCTTAGAATGTGACTGTATTTGGAGATAGAGCCTTTGAACAGGTAATTAAGGTAAAATAAGGTTGTATGGGTGGGTCCTAATCCAATATGACTGGTATCTTTATCAGAGATTAGGACATGGGGGCGGGGTGGGTACACCAGGTGAAGACAAGCCAAGGAGAGAGGCCTTCGGAAGAAACCCTTATGACACCTTGATCTTGGACTTTTAGCATCCAAAATTGTGAGGAAAGAAATTTGTCTTTTAAGCCACCCAGTCTGCAGTACTTTGTTATGGTAGCCCTAGCAAACTAATACATTTACTCTCATGAAATTAAGGATTTGCTGATAAAAAGGAATTTATAATATGTTTTACTAGATCATCCTCTGGACAACCAGATTCTTCCTTATACTGAATATAAAGCACATGTGCAGGGTCCTAGAATTTCCTGGGCACTGAGGTCTGGAAATAGAGAATAGTCTGAAAAATGCCTCTCAGTGAGATAACAGATACCTACTGCTGAATATAAAGCACATGTGCAGGGTCCTAGAATTTCCTGGGCATTGAGGTCTGGAAATAGAGAATAGTCTGAAAAATGCCTCTCAGTGAGATAACAGATACCTACTGAACACCTATAATAATAAAGCTAAGAAACATCACCTTCCTACTTCCTAACAGGATGTCAATAAATAATAAAAGCAGGCAAGAGACAAAGGTAATTTTAGAACAGGTGGCTGGTATAAGTGAAGTTATCTATGAAGAGGAGCACAACTGGTAAGGAGCAAACGATTTAGCTGAAAACACTACACCATGGAAAACTCAAATCACTTGTCAAACACCCTGATTCTGTATTTGAGCAAAATGCAGGAGTAGGAGAAAATATGGTCATGACATTCTAATTTCTTACAGAACCACAATTCACAGTATTAGCAGTTTAAGTTGATTGGTGGTTATAATAAAACAGCAATTTTTTTCAACAGTGTTCACGATGTAGATACAATTAATGACTAGTTCTGCAATTCCTAACAGAGTGTACATTAGTTACGATGCCCTACTTTTCTCAATTTAACCAACTATAATATGGCTGAGTGCCCCCCAAGAGACACTCAAAAGCACAATGAACATGAATTTTGCTCAATAAGCATTTATTGAGATACGACCATGTACCATACACTGTGCTGGGCTCAAGGAGAATAAAAATGAAGAAGAAATCCTCCTTGCTTTCAAGGAACTTTCAGCCTAGTGGGGAGACAAACACATAAACATGTAAGTTAAATAATACTCTAACAGAAACATACAAAGTACTATGGGAGCACACAGGAGAGGCCCTTAGCTAACCCTAGGAGTTCAGGGACACCTGGGTTAGTAGTAGTTGGACGAAGAAGGCAGAAGAGCATCACAGGCAGAGGGAACAAAATGAGCAAGGAAGGCTTCACTAACCACAGAAAGGCAAGCATCTGTGGCCAGATAAGGTGCGTGAAAGATACAAGAAGGATCATAGTCTAAGGAATTATGAAGAGATAAATGAGATTTTTCAGTCCAGATCCAATGTGGAAATTATTCCAGAGACAACACAGACCTAAGCAAAGAAAGACCTAAGCAGGATTATCCTACAATGCTCAAATCGGAGAGACAAAAGAGCAACACCACAGAGAGCCCTATGGGCAGCAAATATTTTGCAAAAGTCTCTGTTGCAGAAACAAAAGTTCTTTAAAAAAAAACACACACACACACACACAAAAGCACTGGATAAAAACAAAATGTCCTGGGTGAAGACTGTTTTTATCAATCAAGTGGAGTATTTACAGATAGAGACTGAAGATTCTCAGCAGTTTGGGTTACAAGCCCTCACTCAAAGACGCATGTATTCCAGTGCACACAGGTGTGACTGAAGGGCAGGGCAGGAGTTGAAGATAAACTAGCAACTAACCAAGATTCACAAAACAAGATTTCAAACAGGTTATCCTCAGCTATACCTGGCTAGAGTTTTTATCAGCTCCTAATGAGAAAGAATTGGTTATTAATACAAGGGTACTTCAAAAAGTTCACAGAAAAATGGAATTAAAAGATAATGTGAATCTTTCCGTGAACTCTTTGAAGATGCCTCATACTAGATAACTTGGAGCATAGTCTACAGTCTGCCTCATAAATGAATCGGCTTTGGTCTCACCCTTAGGTTGGGTTCCATCATTCCCAGATCATCCTTTTATGGGCTATATACACTTGCCAGTAAAAACAGTCCTTCAGATATTGTCAAAGATGTCTTTCTAGACCAGGTGGTGTTCTCTATAGTCAGTTCAAGATGGTAGAAAAGATATATCCAAACTCTTTAGAAAATAATTAAAATACAAGGTTTAGGCCTTGAAAGAGTTAAATTTTATTCTAGAAAACTTGTTTTCTCATACCTATACTCTTCCTCCCAGCCAACCTCCAAGATAAAATATTACTGTGGATGTCAGGCCAGAATTTCTCTGCCCCTGTCTAGCTGAATAGGGTTTTACTATAACTGTCTAGAATTTCTTGTCCTCCCTCCCGTTTCTTGTCCTCTCTGTGGCATGTCCTGACATCCTGTGTCCCACCTCCAGGGCTGGCTGGTTTGGAAGAATCATAGCCAGCATTCCTTAGGATTCCCAGCTCAAGTATGTGGCCTGAACTACACTCATGCTGTACTCCTCTAAGGCTATAATGTAGCAAAAGCAGACAGAGGGGAGGAGAAATGGCCACGGAATCAGTGACCTGAGTAACACGTGGGCAGGAGCTGTCACATTTCATCTTCAGACCAAGCACTTACCTGGCAGTGGCAGAGACGATGACATCTCTCTCCCTTTTTTTCAAGATTCAAATTTGGGCACTGGTACCCCTGATTGAGAACGTCCTTTGGCTGAAAGGGATCGTCCCTTCCAAGAAACCTTCTGAAATGTCTCTAGGTATAACTGATCCTGTCTCCCCCTGTTCCTGTTACACTCTGTTTCCATTAAAGGATTTGTCACAGTCTACAACTGTTGCACACAGAAGATTGTGAATTCCTGGGAGGCAAGGGCTATGTCTTTTTCATCTTTGTACTTGTAAAGAACCTGCCTTGCTCAGGTAGTCAATGAATTTATAATAACAATTTAATATAATCTTATGTAAACTGATAAAATATGAGGGCAAAAAGAAGCACTGCTATCATGAAAATAGTGTCTCTCAGCAGGCTACTATCATTTTGGATGGTCTAATTCTTTATTGTGAGGGACCCACACGTTCAGTGCAGGATGTTTAGGATCCAAGACTTTTGGATGCTAAATGCCAGTCTCTGAAACAACTAAAAATGCCCCCCCCCCATTTCTAAACGTATCCTGTTGAGAACCACTAAGTGAGTCTCTTAAAACAACAGCTACCCTGTTCCTATTTCTTCATAAAATGTGTGTGTATTCCATATTCAATATGGAATCAATCAGTATCCGTATTCAAGTTGTATTAGTACAAAAATAAATCTAGAAGGAGAGAGACACCAAACCATGAACAATGGTTATCTTGGAAATTTGTGATTACAGGATCCTTCACTGTCTAAGACTGAGTTTGTATAGTGAGTTGTACACTTTTTGGTAATCGTGTAACAATAAAGAGTTAAACTGGGGGCGGGGGGACCACTATCAAATTAGGCCTTAAAGATTTTGGATTAAGGGCCGGCCCGGTGGCGCACTGGATAGTGCGCCGCTTGGGAAGCGCGGCGGCGCTCCCACCCGAGGGTTCGGATCCCACATACAGACCGGCCGCTCACTGGCTGAGCGAGGCGCGGGAGCAGCACCGAGGGTTGCAATCCCGTTGCCGGTCCCCGGTCCGGTACGGGGGCAACACTGAGGGTTGCGATCCGTTGCTGGAAATGGAAAAAAAAAAAAAAAAAAAAAAAAAAAAAAAAAAAAAAAGATTTTGGATTAAAATTTAAAAAAAAAAACAAAAAAACAAAACAAAACTAAGAGACTTCTCTCAGATTATTTTGAAAGTTTCAAGTTCATGGTCCACACTAAAGAAATCAAAACTGGTGGAAATCACAGATTATAGGTGCTATGGTTTGATTGTTTGTATTCCCTCCAAAATTTATATGTTATACTTAATCACCAATGTGATGGTATTAAGAGGTGGGGTCTTTAGAAGGTAGTTAAACCATAAAGGTGGAGACCTCATGAATGAGATTAATAACCTTTAAAAGAGGTGCAAAGGAGCTGTTTCCCCCTTTTGTGAGGACACAGCTTTTAAGGTACTGTGAAAAATAAATTTCTATTATTTATGAACTACTCAGTCTCAGGAATTTTGTTATAGCAGCATGAACAAATTGAGAAAATTGGCATGATTTAACCCCAATCAGCAGAAGTGTTTTCAAAGAAAAGGTTTGGCTCTAATCAAAAGACTGGCAAACATTTTTACATTTTTTATATTTTAAAATGTGAATAGGTTATATGTTAGGCAATTATGTTTTAGCCGATGTCTAAGATGGTGGCGGGCAGATGGGAGGAACACCCAAAATGGCTGTGGAGAGTTTCAGGTCCCTAGAACAGCACATTTTCTGAGAATCACAAAAAAAACCCTGCCCCTTCTTCCTTACCACCACATCCCCTTCCCGTGCGCGAATTTCTACCTATAGAAAAATCCCAACTCAGCTTAAACCCCACTGGCTTCCCTCCCCTTCCTTCTTAGCCAATAGGAACAGCCCAGCTCAGCCTAACTGGATATAAAAGGCCCACCCCGACTCCCCTTACCACCACATCCCCTTCCCGTGCGCGAATTTCTACCTATAGAAAAATCCCAACTCAGCTTAAACCCCACTGGCTTCCCTCCCCTTCCTTCTTAGCCAATAGGAACAGCCCAGCTCAGCCTAACTGGATATAAAAGGCCCACCCCGCCGCTCCCTCCTGCTGCTCCCACTTCTGAGAGGGCAGCCCGCTTGTTCATTTTGCCTGCCTAGTACACTTTGGTTGACTCCCTGCTCCTGGTGTGTTTCTTTTGCATTCGGGCCGGGGTTTTTTCCTGTCATTATATTTTATTATTAATCCACCAACTACTAATGATTCCTGATTTGGCCAGCTAAGAGAGCATCTTTATACTTAAGTGAGCTCAAAGCCACTGCAGAATAGTAAGTACAGGTTGAGCATCCCTAATCTGAAAATCCAAAATGCTCCAAAAATCTGAAACTTTTTCAGCTCTGACATGACACTTAAAGGAAACGCTCATTGAAGCATTTTAGATTTTCAGATTAAGGATACTCAACTGGTATGTCTTCTGCAAATATTCCAAAATCCAAAAAACTCAAATCTGAAACACTTCTGGTCCCGTGCATTTCAGGTAAATGATACTCAGCTTGTACAGTATTCTGATATTTATGTCAGAAAAGGAAATTACATATGCTGCATGCACTTACATGTGAGCAGAATATCTCTAGAAGGATACACTTGAACCTCATATAACTTATGGTCTCTACGGAGAGGAACTGGGGGACTGTCTTAGGGGTGGGAGAGAGACTTTACTAGTTAGCTTTCAGTATTCCTTTTAAATATTTTTCCACGTATCTATCTACTTTCTCAAAGAATAGGAGTCACCATGTTTCATGTAGCTATAAATAGACACAGTAACTGATGTATGATGTTTGACCCATGGTTCTCCAGCCTGAAGGGATCATTGTCTGGGTTTATATTTTGACTTAACAACAATACAACATCCTAACTAATATTCAAAATTATTTCTGTCTTTTGAATATGTTGGGAGATTGGGTGTGAGTAAACCATACAGTTGTGCAAACAGTTGAGAGGCACACGGAATAGTGTTGGCATAATTGTTTTCTTTCCAGACAAAGGAAACAGTGGTCTGTGGAGACAGACTTAAAGTGCCTGTTTTCTTCAAGAGCCACTTGGATCATCAGAAAGTATATATAACACAATGGGAATATTTGAACCCAAACTGCCAACATGAACAAGATTCTATTATAAAACATCTTTCCTCGTAGCCTATCAGGAACAATGCTCTCTGCGTAGCTCTCTGTCCTCCAACAACCCACATGATACCAAATGGATCCCTTCGGCCACAGTCCCTACCCATCCCTGTGCCCTGATATCCTGCTCCTCCTTCAGATCTCACTCAGCTCCGTCTCATACCATGTCCATTTCATGTGTGATCACGGCATCATGTGCCTCTCTTCCTAACACTTATCTCAGTTATAACCATGCATCTACAACCTGACTGTATTCTCCAGGGAGGGTGAAGACTTTTGTATCATGTTGGCTCAGTTTTATCCATGGTGCTTGACACACAGTAGGCGCTCAATAAATATTCACAAACTGGAGGGAAAATATGAACACTTTAAATAGAATATCAATTATCAAATATTTGTTGAACACACTCTGTGCAAAGTGCTAAGGACAACAGTAGTGAACAAGATATAAATATACACTATGAACATATAATTATATGTGTGTGTGTTTATTTTAAGATACCTGGTTATGCTACAGGATAAGTGATGTATATGTGAATGAATGAACTGATATAAAAGAGGCCTAGAAATAGGAAGATTTCAGGGTTTTTTTATTAAAAAAATAGGTGTCCTTATTTGGCAACATTTTTGACTAATGTTAACAGGCTCTGGTTGAAGATAAATATTGTCATTTATGTGGACAAGCAATAGTTCAATGAGTAGCTGACTATAGTTTATTTGGGGCCTCCTGAAGCACTGTGCAATGGAACCTAAACACATATGCATAAGCAGATAACAGGGTTCTGCTTACCACAGGCCTATCTCACCAGAAGAGTAAGAGCTAGCATACAAGCCACAAGCTCAAAGAGTCAGTGGCATTCCCACAGCCTAGTGGACACCCTGGAAGCCACCAAGCCTCTGTCACCAAGCAGGTATAGCTGGACACTGACCCATCCCTGTATAACAGAGAATAAGAGACATATTGTGTGTCCTAAGAGTAAAGAAGTGAGAAATAATATTCATTCAGTTCTGTATGTTTTTTGCAGCTACCAATACTTCCTTCTATTGTTTCTGCTAGAGAAACAAAAGGTAAGAATGAAGTCTGAGTCTACCCATACTTCCTTCTATTGTTTCTGCTAGAGAAACAAAAGGTAAGAATGAAGTCTGAGTCTACCCATACTTCCTTCTATTGTTTCTGCTAGAGAAACAAAAGGTAAGAATGAAGTCTGAGTCTACCCATACTTCCTTCTATTGTTTCTGCTAGAGAAACAAAAGGTAAGAATGAAGTCTGAGTCTACCCATACTTCCTTCTATTGTTTCTGCTAGAGAAACAAAAGGTAAGAATGAAGTCTGAGTCTACCCATACTTCCTTCTATTGTTTCTGCTAGAGAAACAAAAGGTAAGAATGAAGTCTGAGTCCAAAAAAAAAGAAAGGAGCCAGAATAAGAAGGGGAAAATAAAAAGAAGAGAGTCCTGATAAGATGTTCTGGGAGAAAGCCCTGAAGGAATTGGAGAAATTTCAGGAGGGACATTTAAGTACGTGAAAGGCTTTTCTGTTTAAGAGGAGGCTGACTTACTCTATGTAAGCCCAAAGTCAGACCTGGGAGCAGTCAGTACAACGGACGCTCTTGCTTTAGCTGCTATGAAGAAACTAAGGGAGGATATCATTCTCTCTCTTTCAGCTGACTCGATCCTGAAGCTGTCTGGGACCTCCAGCAGGCCTGGGGAAGCCTACCCAATAAGAGACAGAGCTAACAGATGGAGAGACCCATGTTCTGACTGCATCTTTTGAGACCTGGTTAAAGTTACACCTAAGGCCATTTGTTGGACTTTTCAATCAGACAATACATTCCCTATTTTGCTTAAGCCACTTTGGGTAAGGTTTTCTGCCACTTCAACTGAAAGAGTTCCAAGTGACAGAAGATCTTAGCTTCTTTGTGAGGTAGCAAGTTCCACATCACTAGAAAGCAGCCAAGCAAAATCTAAGTAACCATCTGTCAAGGATTAGGGCAGGGGGTTCTAAACTGGAATGAAGCTAGGCCCACATGACTGTATTAGTTTCTTAGGGCTGCCATAACAAATACCACAGACTGGGTGGCTTGAACAATAGCAATTTATGTTCTCACAATTCTAGGAGCTAGAAGTCCCAAGATCAAGGTGTCACCAGGGTTGGTCTCTTCTGGGGCCCCTCTCCTTGGCTTGTATGGCCACCTTCCTTCTGTGTCATTGCCTAGTCTTCCCTCTGTGTGTCTGTGTCCAAATCTCCTCTTCTCATAAGGACACCAAGTCATAACACATGAGGGCCCACCTAACAACATCATTTTAACTTAACTACCTTTTTAAAGATCCTAACTCCAAACACAGTCACACTTGGGGGTACTGAGGATTAGGACCGCAATATATGAATTTTCAGGGGCACAATTTAGCCCATGAAAATGCCTTCCAAGGTCACTCACAACTCCCACTGTAAAGCAAAACTTAGTAAAGATGCTAGTGATTTCCTCAAGAGCCATTTACGCCACATATCAGCAATAAGAGGAGGTGATACCAGTGGCAGCTCCCAGGCCCTCTGCAACAGAGTGAGGCTGTATCCTTCGAGGATGACTGTTAGCATTTTGTACAGCCCAGTTCAATTATTGACTCATTTACTTTATCTACGGCACTGCTATTTACTTTTCCAGTGGCTGATGTAAAACGAAAGGCTTTTACAAACAGTGCTAATTAATGTGTTTTCACAATGGGCAGCACAGTGGGGCACAGGCCGCACCCTGGCTGACGTGGTGGAATCCATGGCACAGGCATACTTGAAGTGGGCTTTTCTCAGGAGTGGTCACACTACAGGGGTTTAGAAAAGATCAAATCAGCATGTAAAGAAAAACTGCTAAACATTGTGCAAATGTGTAAGCTACCATTCAACAAAATGAAAATATTTCAGGAAGAACAGTCTCATCTTTTTCAAATTCTGCCTGAGAAAATACATGGAGAAGTGTCTAAGAGTTTGAGTCCCAACTTCCATTCAAGTCACTTGTGTACAGAGCCCAGTGACTGCTATCATAAATCACATCCCCTATCACTGGTTACTTGGTCTGTTCTCATGGCATGGCCTGGATGAGTTTGCATGAAGTCTTTGTGCACATTTTTGACTTACCAGCAAAAACCGTTCAATGTCTAAGTCTGGGAGAGAGGGGTACACAGGGAGGGGTGAGGTCTAAAAACTGGTTTTTCACATACTAAAACAACCAAAGTAGAAAGTTAGATCATTAGAGTCAGAACTAAAAGAAGCCATAGCATCAACTCCAACCCTCTCATTTCATAGAGAGGTCTAGAGACATGGAAGGTGGCCACAAAGTTGCTTGGTCAGTGGAAGGTCAAGGTCCTTAGCCCTCTTGCCCTAAGGAGCTCTTTTGGTAGATAATAGCAATATGCTGTTTTCCTACTCCAAAGTCCCTACATGAAATGAAACCTAGACAAAGGCTTGAAGAAACACCTCTAGATTGAATCAGAAGAGACAGAAACTGGCAGTGTTAGTGCAGTTATCCTTCTGGACACAGCTGTGCACTGGGAATAAAGAAGTCGGATGTATGTTTGTGTTGGCTTTAGAAGATGGTTGACATTTTAAACTTTGGCAAATCTTTGGGAAGTCTAGGGTAAGAGGAAACTAGAAAAGCAAATGCCACTCAATAGCTGTCCAATATCCTGGATCACAAAAGAAAGATTAGTCAGAAGCAAAATTTTGTGTTATGAGATGAAATGGGCTGAAAGATCATTTCTGCTGAAGCTGCAGAAACCACAGGAATCAATGCTGAGGCAGGAAGAAAGGTGAGCCAGGATTTCCACCTCCGACCTGCATGTGGGCTGCCCCAAGCAGGCAGACTTTGAAATTAAATCATCAAAAGTTGACTGCTTAGCTGGGTAAGGAGCAGAAACTTGGGAAGGATTGCGCGCACGCGTACACACACACACACGCACACGCACACCCACCCACCAAACAGGACTGTGAGGGGAGAGCAATGGGAACAGATCACAGAACGGCAGAGAAGGAGCTGTCCAGAGTCCCCACCTTGGGTATGGTCCAACCACAGGCACAGTCTGTGTCCATCAACCCTGCAGGTCTCTAGAGCAGCCTGGGAAGCTCCCTGTGAGCTGGGCTCACCCCACCAAGAGGTTGAAAGGATCTCTGATCTTTTCCATTCCTTAATCTGTGATGTGGCTTCACAGAACCCACTGCAAAGAGTCTTCATCACCCCAGAAGCAACACTGGTTTTTGGAACAAATCCTTCTCTGTCTCTTTCTTGAGCTTTCACTAGCTTTCAGACTTCATTCAATGTGATCCGACTCACAACACCAAACACCTTCTCTGTCTGAAGTGTAATTCATGTTATGAATTTTTCAAGTAAGAAAAAAACAGTGTAAATACAATTACTATAAACTCTTACCCCAAACCTGTCAACTAGTAAACTTTTACAACTAGAAATTTGGTTCTCTTATTTTTTTAAGTGGAGAACTCTAACTGAATAGATTTTGTTCAAACCACTCTTGTCCCTCTTTTTGGGACATTAATGAAGAAAGAACACCAATGTCAGTGATCTCTGAGACCTCCACTCAATACAGGCCCCACACCATGCCCACCCCACCCCCTGCTGTGCTAATATTTCTATAATGCTCTCCAATTATTTAGCATTTTTTTTGCTGCTTAGTAGCTCATGTATTCCTGCCAATAATATTCTGAAATAGAACACACAAAGTTTATTACTAATCCTGTTTTACATCTGAGGAAATCAAGGCCCTGAAAGGTTAACCAAGATGCCAGGGCCATGCAGCTAAGCAAACTGCAGAACCAAGACTCGATGAGGCTTTTGCTGTTACATCCCCTGCCTTGTCCACAGTCAGCAGAGCCTCTTCCACCCTCATCCTAAGCCTTTTAGGGAAATTTAAAAGGTGCTCATTTTCACACAATAATTAATGATCATTTTACCTTAAAATCTTGTTTCACAAAGATTTGCTATAATAATCTACTTGTATCTGAAACAGATTTCTAAAAATATCCTCATTAACAGAGTTAAGAATAACATAACGGGGCCGGCCTGGTGGCGCACTGGAGAGTGCGCTGCTTGGGAGTGTGGCGGCGCTCCCGCCGAGGGTTCGGATCCCATGTGGAGACCGGTTCCCGCTCACTGGCTGAGCGCGGTGCGGGCGCAACACCGAGGGTTGCGATCCCGTTGCCGGTCCCCAGTACGGGCGCGACACTGAGGGTTGCGATCCC
>NW_007730223.1:117983-177445 GCF_000696425.1 Galeopterus variegatus
TTTTTTTATTAAAAAAATAGGTGTCCTTATTTGGCAACATTTTTGACTAATGTTAACAGGCTCTGGTTGAAGATAAATATTGTCATTTATGTGGACAAGCAATAGTTCAATGAGTAGCTGACTATAGTTTATTTGGGGCCTCCTGAAGCACTGTGCAATGGAACCTAAACACATATGCATAAGCAGATAACAGGGTTCTGCTTACCACAGGCCTATCTCACCAGAAGAGTAAGAGCTAGCATACAAGCCACAAGCTCAAAGAGTCAGTGGCATTCCCACAGCCTAGTGGACACCCTGGAAGCCACCAAGCCTCTGTCACCAAGCAGGTATAGCTGGACACTGACCCATCCCTGTATAACGGAGAATAAGAGACATATTGTGTGTCCTAAGAGTAAAGAAGTGAGAAATAATATTCATTCAGTTCTGTATGTTTTTTGCAGCTACCCATACTTCCTTCTATTGTTTCTGCTAGAGAAACAAAAGGTAAGAATGAAGTCTGAGTCTCTGCTGGTCTTAAATCATTCTTTATTTTGCTGCCTTCAGATCTTCCCTCTCTAAATGACTGATAAACTAAGAGTGTAATTATGGTCACCATCAGCAGGGTCACTGTGCTGGTTTCCTGGCCATATTTACATCTCTCCATTGTTCTTTCAGCTTATTTGTCTACTTTTTCTTAGGCTGTCTGTATCTTCAGATAGAAAACTGAAGACGTTCAGAACAAAAATAGAATCTTGATTAATGGAACACAACCACTCGGAAGACAAAACTTGGCTGTTATGTTGCTGCATTTTCTATGAAGGTAAGAATCAAATGACTGAAAACACACACGTGCCTGTGCACACACACAATTTTGCTTTAAAATTTTCCATGATATGGCCTGAGGCATATATACAATACAAATGCTATAATCACCAGAGAAGAATCAGACATTTGGCATAGCAATTCATTTGAAAAAGGGCCTTAAGAGTTTTAGCTGACCCTAGTTTTAGTTGAGGGAACTAAACAAGTTCATCAAAATTCAGGCTGAAGGAGTATCATGACTAAATCAAAAGGAGACAGTAACTCCACTGCTCTTGACTTTGATGGGTCCATGGCAGGAGTGGGTCCAATTAAGGGCATCACATTTTAAGAGATCATGGACAAAAAAAAAGAAAGGAGCCAGAATAAGAAGGGGAAAATAAAAAGAAGAGAGTCCTGATAAGATGTTCTGGGAGAAAGCCCTGAAGGAATTGGAGAAATTTCAGGAGGGACATTTAAGTACGTGAAAGGCTTTTCTGTTTAAGAGGAGGCTGACTTACTCTATGTAAGCCCAAAGTCAGACCTGGGAGCAGTCAGTACAACGGACGCTCTTGCTTTAGCTGCTATGAAGAAACTAAGGGAGGATATCATTCTCTCTCTTTCAGCTGACTCGATCCTGAAGCTGTCTGGGACCTCCAGCAGGCCTGGGGAAGCCTACCCAATAAGAGACAGAGCTAACAGATGGAGAGACCCATGTTCTGACTGCATCTTTTGAGACCTGGTTAAAGTTACACCTAAGGCCATTTGTTGGACTTTTCAATCAGACAATACATTCCCTATTTTGCTTAAGCCACTTTGGGTAAGGTTTTCTGCCACTTCAACTGAAAGAGTTCCAAGTGACAGAAGATCTTAGCTTCTTTGTGAGGTAGCAAGTTCCACATCACTAGAAAGCAGCCAAGCAAAATCTAAGTAACCATCTGTCAAGGATTAGGGCAGGGGGTTCTAAACTGGAATGAAGCTAGGCCCACATGACTGTATTAGTTTCTTAGGGCTGCCATAACAAATACCACAGACTGGGTGGCTTGAACAATAGCAATTTATGTTCTCACAATTCTAGGAGCTAGAAGTCCCAAGATCAAGGTGTCACCAGGGTTGGTCTCTTCTGGGGCCCCTCTCCTTGGCTTGTATGGCCACCTTCCTTCTGTGTCATTGCCTAGTCTTCCCTCTGTGTGTCTGTGTCCAAATCTCCTCTTCTCATAAGGACACCAAGTCATAACACATGAGGGCCCACCTAACAACATCATTTTAACTTAACTACCTTTTTAAAGATCCTAACTCCAAACACAGTCACACTTGGGGGTACTGAGGATTAGGACCGCAATATATGAATTTTCAGGGGCACAATTTAGCCCATGAAAATGCCTTCCAAGGTCACTCACAACTCCCACTGTAAAGCAAAACTTAGTAAAGATGCTAGTGATTTCCTCAAGAGCCATTTACGCCACATATCAGCAATAAGAGGAGGTGATACCAGTGGCAGCTCCCAGGCCCTCTGCAACAGAGTGAGGCTGTATCCTTCGAGGATGACTGTTAGCATTTTGTACAGCCCAGTTCAATTATTGACTCATTTACTTTATCTACGGCACTGCTATTTACTTTTCCAGTGGCTGATGTAAAACGAAAGGCTTTTACAAACAGTGCTAATTAATGTGTTTTCACAATGGGCAGCACAGTGGGGCACAGGCCGCACCCTGGCTGACGTGGTGGAATCCATGGCACAGGCATACTTGAAGTGGGCTTTTCTCAGGAGTGGTCACACTACAGGGGTTTAGAAAAGATCAAATCAGCATGTAAAGAAAAACTGCTAAACATTGTGCAAATGTGTAAGCTACCATTCAACAAAATGAAAATATTTCAGGAAGAACAGTCTCATCTTTTTCAAATTCTGCCTGAGAAAATACATGGAGAAGTGTCTAAGAGTTTGAGTCCCAACTTCCATTCAAGTCACTTGTGTACAGAGCCCAGTGACTGCTATCATAAATCACATCCCCTATCACTGGTTACTTGGTCTGTTCTCATGGCATGGCCTGGATGAGTTTGCATGAAGTCTTTGTGCACATTTTTGACTTACCAGCAAAAACCGTTCAATGTCTAAGTCTGGGAGAGAGGGGTACACAGGGAGGGGTGAGGTCTAAAAACTGGTTTTTCACATACTAAAACAACCAAAGTAGAAAGTTAGATCATTAGAGTCAGAACTAAAAGAAGCCATAGCATCAACTCCAACCCTCTCATTTCATAGAGAGGTCTAGAGACATGGAAGGTGGCCACAAAGTTGCTTGGTCAGTGGAAGGTCAAGGTCCTTAGCCCTCTTGCCCTAAGGAGCTCTTTTGGTAGATAATAGCAATATGCTGTTTTCCTACTCCAAAGTCCCTACATGAAATGAAACCTAGACAAAGGCTTGAAGAAACACCTCTAGATTGAATCAGAAGAGACAGAAACTGGCAGTGTTAGTGCAGTTATCCTTCTGGACACAGCTGTGCACTGGGAATAAAGAAGTCGGATGTATGTTTGTGTTGGCTTTAGAAGATGGTTGACATTTTAAACTTTGGCAAATCTTTGGGAAGTCTAGGGTAAGAGGAAACTAGAAAAGCAAATGCCACTCAATAGCTGTCCAATATCCTGGATCACAAAAGAAAGATTAGTCAGAAGCAAAATTTTGTGTTATGAGATGAAATGGGCTGAAAGATCATTTCTGCTGAAGCTGCAGAAACCACAGGAATCAATGCTGAGGCAGGAAGAAAGGTGAGCCAGGATTTCCACCTCCGACCTGCATGTGGGCTGCCCCAAGCAGGCAGACTTTGAAATTAAATCATCAAAAGTTGACTGCTTAGCTGGGTAAGGAGCAGAAACTTGGGAAGGATTGCGCGCACGCGTACACACACACACACGCACACGCACACCCACCCACCAAACAGGACTGTGAGGGGAGAGCAATGGGAACAGATCACAGAACGGCAGAGAAGGAGCTGTCCAGAGTCCCCACCTTGGGTATGGTCCAACCACAGGCACAGTCTGTGTCCATCAACCCTGCAGGTCTCTAGAGCAGCCTGGGAAGCTCCCTGTGAGCTGGGCTCACCCCACCAAGAGGTTGAAAGGATCTCTGATCTTTTCCATTCCTTAATCTGTGATGTGGCTTCACAGAACCCACTGCAAAGAGTCTTCATCACCCCAGAAGCAACACTGGTTTTTGGAACAAATCCTTCTCTGTCTCTTTCTTGAGCTTTCACTAGCTTTCAGACTTCATTCAATGTGATCCGACTCACAACACCAAACACCTTCTCTGTCTGAAGTGTAATTCATGTTATGAATTTTTCAAGTAAGAAAAAAACAGTGTAAATACAATTACTATAAACTCTTACCCCAAACCTGTCAACTAGTAAACTTTTACAACTAGAAATTTGGTTCTCTTATTTTTTTAAGTGGAGAACTCTAACTGAATAGATTTTGTTCAAACCACTCTTGTCCCTCTTTTTGGGACATTAATGAAGAAAGAACACCAATGTCAGTGATCTCTGAGACCTCCACTCAATACAGGCCCCACACCATGCCCACCCCACCCCCTGCTGTGCTAATATTTCTATAATGCTCTCCAATTATTTAGCATTTTTTTTGCTGCTTAGTAGCTCATGTATTCCTGCCAATAATATTCTGAAATAGAACACACAAAGTTTATTACTAATCCTGTTTTACATCTGAGGAAATCAAGGCCCTGAAAGGTTAACCAAGATGCCAGGGCCATGCAGCTAAGCAAACTGCAGAACCAAGACTCGATGAGGCTTTTGCTGTTACATCCCCTGCCTTGTCCACAGTCAGCAGAGCCTCTTCCACCCTCATCCTAAGCCTTTTAGGGAAATTTAAAAGGTGCTCATTTTCACACAATAATTAATGATCATTTTACCTTAAAATCTTGTTTCACAAAGATTTGCTATAATAATCTACTTGTATCTGAAACAGATTTCTAAAAATATCCTCATTAACAGAGTTAAGAATAACATAACGGGGCCGGCCTGGTGGCGCACTGGAGAGTGCGCTGCTTGGGAGTGTGGCGGCGCTCCCGCCGAGGGTTCGGATCCCATGTGGAGACCGGTTCCCGCTCACTGGCTGAGCGCGGTGCGGGCGCAACACCGAGGGTTGCGATCCCGTTACCAGTCAGTAAAAAAAGACAAAAAGAAAAAAAAATAATAACGGTAACAAAATAGACATAATTAATAGTAACTTGATTAACAGTAATAAAATACTAATGATACTAGTCTTTATCTACCAACATTAGTGTCTGATATATATGTATGTATAAAAGAGCATGGGATTTATAAGCCAGAGAACCTGGGCTGAAGTCCCCACTCCACCACTCAGAAGTATAGACTTTGGGCAAATCAGAGCAAATCTGTTCCTTTCTAGGCTTGCATGGTGGATCTGCCCAACCAATGCACATGCTACCAGCAATGTGTATACAGGCAGAAAAATAAAAGTTTGCCACTGCTGGACTCACTTCTATCATCCCACTGTATTAAGCCACAGGTCCCTATTCTAGTGTCTTCTGTCTCTTTGGGAATCCCACCCTCTATACCCACCTCAGACTCTCCTTGCTCTGACAATCTAGACATGTATACTAGTTTGCCCAGGCTGCCATAACAAAATACCATAAACTGGGTGGCTTAACCAACAGACAGTTATTTCTCACAGTTCTAGAGCCTGGAAATCAGAGAACAGATTACCAGCGTGGTCACGTTCTGGTGACGGCTCTTTTCCTAGCTGGCGGATCACTCACGACCTTCTTACTACTGGGGGTCGGGGGAGGTGGAGAGAGAGGGTGCTGGCTCTCGTCTTTTCGTATAAAGGCTCTAATCCTACCATGAAGGCCCCACTCATGACCTCACCTAAACCAAATTACCACCCAAAGGTCCCCCATCTCCAAATACCACCACATTGGGGGTTAGGGCTTCAATATATATAAAAGGGTGGGGACATAATTCAGTCCACTGCACCCTGTTTCTCTGTCTTTAATATTCACATTCTCTAACACAATTAGGAACCTACCCCGTGGCTCCATGAACCCTGTCTGTAGACTCTCAGGTACTCCACCCCAGGCCCCCAAGGAATTAACTTGATCTTTCCACCAATGGAAAATATCAGACTCTCATCAAGCCTCTGTAAAATGAATATAACAACTGTTTTTGCAAGGTCGTTGTAACAATAAAAATATTTTTGAAAACTATAAATTGTAACGCATACAGTAACTATTTTTATTAGTGATCTGGAAATTATGATCTGATTTAGCCTAATTAAGAAACTGAACATAAAAAATTTTCCCTATGAAGTATGTAAGAATCTTTTCTGTGGAATAAGGTATATTCCACGTATTGGTAGCATATCTGAGGTAAGGCAATAAAGAACAATGCTACTTTTGACTTATACAGTAAAAAGGCAGTAAACTGACACTATGACTCAAGATAATTAAATAGCTGGTGCACACACCCATTTTTGGACTCACTACCAGTAACAAACTTTATGATCTTTGAGATAATACTAAACTTTTTAGTATTTTTTTATATATATATAAAGAAATATTATAATTACTACTCAAATCAGAGTTGTTGAGCACAGTTTGATATTAATCTTAATGAGATACTATGAATTGGCACCTGATCTCCTTTGTTTGCGGCTGGCTGGTAAGGGGTCTGAACCCATGACCCTGGTGTTACCAGCACCATGCTCTCCCAAGTGAGCTAAACGGCCAGCTCTGTACCTGACCTCATTTTAAAGTGAAGAAATAAGACCTGAGGCCATGGTAATTATATGAGGGTACTTCAAAATGTAGAAAAACAGAATTAAAAGATAATATGAATCTTTCCATGAAATTTTTTGAAGTACCCTCTTACAAAATAGACTTTTAATCATTTATGTTTATCCTATTTAGAGAAGAATATATAGGCCATGTACACATTAATGACACAAAATCTCAATGTTTACCTGATATATTTGAATAAATTTGTCTTTTTAAAACATATACAGCTATAATTAAATATACACACACATACCCTTAGCTCTTCTATAAGAGAGTGATTATATTGTTCCATTATAAGTAGACATGGGCTTCAAGCTATTTTCCAATAGAAAATATCAAAAAAAAAAAAAGTAGAGAATATCTAGCACTAAGAATGGAAACTTATGAATATTTTGCCATATTTCTTTAAAGAAAAAAAAAATGCAGATAAAGTAGAGGTCCTTTTTTTCTTCTTTGTTCCCCATCCTAGTCTCCTTCTCTTTATGTCCTGTCCAGAAAGCTAGGGTTAATATGAATTTAGAATGTGATCTTCTCCAAATTTAAATGTATTTATATATATGTAGGTATATTCATAAAAATATATTTAACTTTTAAAATGTGTTGTTAAAATTTGCATAAACGTACCAAACTGTGTATCATTCTGAAACTTGCTTTTTTCCCATTCAACGTTATTTTTATTATCATTACTATTAGTGTTGTTATTTTGGTGGCTGGGCAGTACAGGGATTGAACCCTGGACTTTGGTGTTATCAGCACCACGCTCTAACCAACTGAGCTAATTAGCTGGCCCCATAACACCATATTTTTGGAAATGTGACATATTGATCCAGTCCAATTCTTTTAACTCCTGCATAATATTCCATCCTATAAATATACCATATTATATGTATTAATTCCTCAATTGATGGCTCTTATCTTTTTCACTGTCAGAAAGACACAGTAATCAAGTAAGCATCCTTGTACACATCTTTCTGCATGTTTGTAAGAGTTTCTGTAGCCAGGCATTTACTTTAAAATTCAATGTCAAGACCACAGGGAGTGTCCAGCTTGAACATCACCAGAGACTGCTAAACTGGCCTCCACAGTGGTTGCCCAGATAATGAATCTGTGGAAGCCATCTTTACTCTTGTCTGTTAGAGGCCGACAGTCTGGCAGCAATCTACAACCGCAAAAGCTACACACATATGGAGTTAGTCCTGCTCTCTTGAACTCAGTGAGTGCCTCAGTCAACGCAGCCACTGCAGGTGGAAGAGAAAACAAACCGAAAGTGACACCAATAACTAAAAGCCCTGGATTCATTTACACTACCCTGCAACAATGGCCTTTGTTCTAAACTATGAATAGATCAGTTATAAGTAATGCTATTAATAATAAGTCAGCCTAGTAGCTATGATATAATATGGTAACACATTTCTTTGCAAAAATTTTCTTTTCAAGGGATTATAAAAACCAAATTACTCCCTTTCATCTTCTGATCATAAATTCTTCTATTTTCGAGCCTCTACAGCTTACAGTTTAATAATAAGAATCTATATTTGAAATAGCTCTAAGAGGCTTTTCCTATAAAAATAGGTATCAACGTCTTTGAAGGTAAAATGAGAAAGGAATAGGAAAATAGAAATCTACCCAGATATAAATAATAATAGCTGTAATTACAATTATTTTGCATGTCAGCTATTACAGAGACGGTAGCTTACAGTCACTAAGCCCTAAAGAAATGACACGAGGTAGTATATAAATAATTTACTTTTTATGTGTCTTCTTTATATCACCAAATAGTTTTTCTTAAATGCTATGATACAGCCTACATGTCCTCCTTAGCAGGACAGAAATAATCCAGAATTATTACATATTATATTTTTAAAACTATAGAAATATTATATTTTAACAACTCCAATGCTCTCCAGTTTGCACAAAATGAAAAACAGAATTCAATGGTGATGGACTCACACTAACCTATCCTCACATTCTCACCCAATTGCTCACGTGTAAGAGAACACTGCAGACTGCACTTCTGGCTAAAATCAAAACAAACAAAAAAATCTAAAATTGCTAACTTTGTGTTCTCTGATTAGAAAAGCTCTAATTAGCTCCATTCTGTAATATTCATTATGTTAAAATAATAATTCCATCTCAAATGCACTAATATTTTTCAACACATACTTTCTGTTAAAAAATCCTTCTATTTTTATTGTGCCTATGAATCAGAGAGAATATATCTGTTTAGTTTCCTCTGATATGTTTAGGATTGTGTTAAACACTAGGTGTCTTAATAAATGTTCGTGGTGATGGCTTATAATAATGTGTCCCAGTGGCTCCCAGGCCAGCCATATTTTCAGAACAATGCACTGGGAGATCCCCAGAGTCCCTAAATACCCACACCCTAAAATTTGGCCCATTTTAAGCTAGAGTTAGTACAGTCGTATATGGCTCTCCAGATGGTTATCATTAATCTCAGCCTTAAAGCAAGAGTATAAAGGCCAAAGAGACCCACACCCTAAAATTTGGCCCATTTTAAGCTAGAGTTAGTACAGTCGTAGATGGCTCTCCAGATGGTTATCATTAATCTCAGCCTTAAAGCAAGAGTATAAAGGCCAAAGAGATCAGAAACAAGCATTTATCTCTTATATTTCCCACCAGTATCCAGTCCTGGGTTGGGCAAACCCAGAACAAGCATGAATAAATGTCTTGCTACTGTAGATTTTCTATCTTTGGCCAACTTCAAATTTCTTGTTCATAGTTCATGTTTCATTAGCTTTTTCATAAATGGAATGTGCCCTCATCACCACTACTCCCATCTTAGAAACATCATGACATTGCCAAGAAATTTCTTTTCAAATTCAGACCCTGGTAAGTCACTGGGCGGATTCTACTATGGATGCACAACTCTCCCAGTTAGAACCATTTTTCAATTGGGTTTATTTCAGGAAGCTAGGGATCTGTAGCATTTGCAAATACAGGAACTAACAGAGTAAAGTGCCTGTGCCTTTCTGTTGGACAGAATACTCTGCCAGGGCGTCAAGAGATCCGAGGGACTTCCCAAACTGTGCAGGCTCGGATACACCCTGCCTCAACCTCTCTTTCTTGTTGATAAACTAGTATACTCTTGTACTCCCAAGATTCCTTCAGAGTTTGTAATAGTCCTGTGTTGAATAAAACTCAGATAAAGTTCAGCAAGGCTAAATCTCAGCTTGGTCTCAGGGAACTAAACCTCATCACAGGACAGGGAAGAATCCTAGAGATCATTTGATGGTGGCAAAAGTAATATCACTTTTGGAGAGTGCTATTGTATGGGTGAGATTTTTTAACTTAATTCACAAAGAAATGTTAAAAATATTAAAATTTGTACCCTTTGACTGATCGAGAGGGAGGTAGGCTAACATATTTTTTTCTGGAACCAGAGTTCTATCTCCTTTGACTAATCACCTACCCACGTAAAAACGAAGACTTCAAATCTCAGCTCTGTAATCCTTAGAGCTTAAAGGAAAAGGGAGAAAATGACCTTCCTTTTGTCCATATAATTAATTACAGGAAGCATTAAAACTCCTAAAATAAAATAAATAGGTCCTGGTGTTTTTGTTTATTTTGTTCTATGTAAGTAGAACATATTTGAGTCCTATTTTTTAAGCATGTGAAATAGGTAGATTCTACATCTTTTTAAATACTCTGATAAATTATAAAAAACTAATACTCAATTGTCATAGAATACCATCACCACCAATATTAATAATAACAGCAGCTCCTGCTTCCTGCCTCCTTGCTAGCTGTTTGAATCCATGCTAAGAGCTTTCCAAAAGTTCTCATGTCATTCTCTCTAATATCCCTATGAGGTAAGTACTGCCACCCAGAGTTACAGACGAATAAAACTAAGACTCGGCCCATGCAGCACGCCCATCCATTTAAGTAAGGAGCAGAAGCAGGATGGAAACCAGGTCAGTTCAATTCAAAAGGCCTCATTCAGCACCAAGACCAACGTGGAAGGGTGGGAGACTTCAGGCCTGTATCCTCAGGCAAGCTGGAAAACAAGAGGCCTGGACTATTTCATCTCTACACCTATTTCAGATTAGCATGCTAGAGTTAATTCATCGAACTACACAGTGTAAAGAAAAGGAAAATAATAATGTCACTTCTTTTCATTATGTTATTTTGCATGAAAGGATTAGAATTTAAAATAAGACACAAAACATTGTCTTTATGAAACAACTGCTTTTGAATGAAATGGGGGATTATTTTAGTACACAAATATTCACTTTTGAAATTGTAACAATATAATTACACATAATGATGTAATTGTTAACCTACGTAGACATGTTTGGCTGTTTAACCAATTTGGGGAGTTATATTGTGGCTTTACATTTGTTTTCTGTTGTGTTTCACCATAGTTTTCATATAATAAATGAAAAACTACATAACAAAACTGGGTTGTGGATAATGATGACTTAAATAGAACCATAAAATCTCCCTTACACTAAAAAGAACACAGTCACTTTAAATCTGCAATCTACCTTCCTCAGATCTTGTCAGTGAGCTTCTAATCCACTGCAATAGAGCACTCATTTATTTCACATTTTATAAACTGACACTGATGTTACAGTAGAACTGATGTTGTGGTGTTGTGGCTGCACTACATTCAATAACGCCTATATGCTGGTTGGCAGGCTTCCACGTGGAATATTCCTACTTCTGAGAACCTGGTGCCATGACCAGAAAGAATCACACACTGGGCTTGAAGCCACAGTCAGTGACTGTACACTGCTCTGGCAAAGAAAACATGGGCAAACAGGCCTCACTTTACCCGTGCTAGGAGTCATTTACATTTTATTTCATTAACCAGCCAGACTATATCAGATCACCAATTTTTTTTTTTTTTTGGACCGGTAAGGGGATCGCAACCCTCGGCACAGTGTGGTCATCCCTGAATAGGATCTGAACCCGCGACCTCGGCACCACCCTACTCTCCCGAGTGAGCCATGGGGCCCGCCCAAATCACCAGTTTTTTGCACACACCCTATAATACCTAAAAGATCAAAGTACCTCATTTTTTAGTACTGATGAACTTTAAGAAGACAACCTTACGGTTTATAAGAACAAAACATTCTATAATATAAAGGCAATATCGGGCAGCACACTTCCAATTTAATATAACTCCATTTCATGTGACAACCTATAGTCATCACAAATTGGGAGAAAAAATATCAATTTGACCAAGAGGTTTTTGAGGAGGAATGTTAGTTATTTTGAAAACTACATAAACATCTTGACTTTATAGCCTTAATGAACTGTACACTTCTGAAACTGTATTTTTACCAGATTCAATGGGTCTTGTAATGATGAATATAATATATCAGAGAATTGATAAAGTAATTAAAAATAAAGCTGAACTACTAATATATACCAGTAACTGTTGTAAGCAATTGCCATATTTTATCTCATTTAGTCTTCATAAAATAACCTTAATGGATAAGTATTAATAGTATCCCTATTTATAGATGACAAAATAGAAACACGAAAAGGTCTGTAACTTTTCTGCCAAATGGTTCCAAGAGGCAGAGCCAGGCTTGGAACCAGGCAATGTGACAGCCTGTGCTTGTAACCACTACGTAATACTGTCTTTCATAAATAAAAACATTTAGAAATCTTCCCCTGCAGTGAGTGGTTTTTTCCTTTCTCTCTCTCTTCGTTATATTCCTGCTCCCTTTATTTTCTCTCTTGCTTATGTCTTAGACCCACTTATAAACACCCACAGAGGTGGCCTGGCTCAGGCGATGGCACTGGAGGCAGGGGGTGGGTACTCAGAAAGTTAACTGCTACTGAAGCAAGACGTGGAAACGGGTTATGGTAAATATCACAATACAATTCCCCCCAACATAAAACACTCTCAAGCATAAGGATACTTTAAGCAATAAAGCATAGACCAACATTTCAATAAGATCAGAAACTTGGAATACTATCTTGGAGACAACTATAATTTTCCTCAGCCTATTTCTCTTCTTAGACCACAAGATTTCCATTTGATCTTACCCACGCTCATGGTTTCAACTGTCCCAAATCTGCACCCCCAATCCTATCTCTCCATTAAGCTTCAGGCTTATAATAGTCACTGCTAGACAGCCCCATCTAGATGCTTCAACTTCAAGCTAAACAAACCCAACACTGAATTCAGATTATACCCCGGCCCCCCATCCTACATCTTTCTGAAAATCCTATTAGGTTTAGCAGAACCATCATCCCCAAGCTGGAAATACGGGGGTCTCTACCTCACTTCCCACATCTAAACCATTCTGTCAGTGTTGCCTCCCAAATCTATAGCTCCCCTCAAATTCTACTGCTACTGTTGTTCAGGCCTGTACCATCCTCACTTGGACTATTTTAAGAAACTTCTCAGTGGACTCCCGTCTTAAAGTCACCTCCACATTGCAAATGAGAGTGATCATCCCATATGAACATCTAAGAAATGAAGTTCATGTTCCTGATCTCAGCATCTATCTGGCCTTCAACTCCCCTTTAGTGCTCTTCCCCAATATCCTATTAATCTGGGATTGTTTAGGACTATATTACTGTTTGGCTCAACTGAACAAATATGCAGAGTTTTGGTTTTTGAATAATAGAGTAATACTTGCCCCTCTAGAGCATGTATAACTTATAGTTTCAAATTTACTATGAAATTAAGTCTTTTAAAACACTTCTTATGGAAGCAAAAGTCATTTTTTTTTTCCCTTTTTTGTCTTTTTTCGTGACCGGCAACGGATTGCAACCCTCAGTGTCGCGCCCGTACCGGACCGGGACCGACAACAGGATCGCAATCCTCGGTGTTGCACCCGCACCTCGCTCAGCCAGTGAGCGGCCGGTCTGTATGTGGGATCTGAACCCTCGGCAGGAGCACCACCGCGCTCCCAAGCGGCGCACTGTAGCAGTGCGCCACCGGGCTGGCCCAAAAGTCATTTTTAAAGAAGAAATAATCCTCCCTTAAGAAATCAGAGATGAAAAAAAGTTTTTTAAAGTCCACCATCTTTTTGCATTTTAATCAAGAATTGAGTTGTTCCATTTCTATTCTTTTTCTTCACTATAGCAGTTGCCATCAGAAGTCTTCCTAAGCAGTGGAGGATGGCGTATGAGTCAGGATCTAATCAGGGAAACAGGCATCAGTCTGTGTTAACTCAGGGACCTGGTTAGATAGGTGACAGAAGAGCTGAGAAGCCAGAGTGCTATGAGTGAACTGCAGGCAGCCTCTACCTGGCCCAGGTTAGAAGGATAAGGGAGGAGATGATGTTGCTGGAGCTCAGGGTCACCCAAAGTGGGTAAGCCTTAGGTGAGATGCTGCAGCTTGGAAAGATGCTGCTCAACAGAGATAAAGGTCTCCCAAGTTGATGAGACAGGGCTGAGAGTCTGGGAAGCAAGGAGTACCAGGGTCGAGTGAGCCACAAAGAGAGAGAGCTGTAGAGATCTGCAGAGGGTTCCCCTCGTGTCTTCATTTGGTAACTGATCAACCCATGCATGTGAGGAACCTACCAGAGGCCAGAGAAAAAAGCCACCTGAAAGAACTAGAAGAACAATCTCCAAAGCTTACACAAATATGCAGCATGAGCTAGAAAGACAGAAAGAAATGCCCTGGGTTTTTTCCCCTGCTTCCCTCCCTCTAATCCTCCTCTCACCTATGCCTCTGATTAGCTTCGTGGTTCTCAACCTTGTCTGCACACTGGAACCAACTGGGGAGCTTTAAAAAGTTAGAATGTCTGGGTACACCCCTAGTGTCTGATGTAATTAGTCTGCATGCAGCCTGGGCATTTGGAGCTTTAAAGCTCTCCTGGTGAGTCTAATGATTAAGAACCAATACATTAGCTGACTCCAGGCAGAAGACATAAGACCAGATCCTGGGGAACACACCCTGCAGAAATCAGTGCCCTTCCATACAGGGCAGTGAGAAGAGCTGAGATCCTGCAGGCCCAGGAACAACAAAGATGGCACAGAGATGGGTAGAAACAAGGGAGACTCAAAGCAGCAAAAAAGATACACATGATCCTTTCTAAATCCTTCAGTGGCCAGCTCAAATTGATCATCCCAGCTGCAGAGCTTCCTCCCACTCATAATACTTACTGCTATTCATCCACCGACAATACGTTTATCATGTGCCACTGCCCTATGTCCTCAGCTGAGTTGAAGCCCAGTATCTTGCTATCTGTTCTGGCTCTTCCTGCAGTGCCCTAGCAGGAAAGCCTGGTGTTCCTCATCTTGCTATTTGCATCTTGTATTTCCTTCTTTCCCAAACTGACTGGCTAGCTCATTCAGATATTTACTTGCTATTAAGTAGTAGTTAACGGTTAATAACAGGTAATATATTACCCTCTCTGGATAATATTGGCATGGCAAAACTGACCTAGAGTGTAAGAATTACAGGGCAAAGTCACAGATTGATTAAGTAGATTTTTGTGTGTCCCTTATAATGTAAATAAATTTAAATCAAATAACATAGGTGGCAGCCTAACATTGGATGGTAATGATTCAAAAATATACAAATGATTTATTGCAATTTATTTTTGTTACAATCCTACTCATGGGTGTTGAGATGTTCAGCAAGGTGAATATATCCTTAAAATACATTTATATCTCTTGTGAATCATCTTTAAGTAAATAAGCCTAGAAATGTACTTGCTGTAAATTCTAAAGTCTTATGATTTCAAATCAAAAGAAATTAATTTTTATTGGAAACATTAAGCATTATTCTATTTGCCTGAGAAAGTCACTTTCCAGAGTAGAACAAAATCCATGCTCAAAATCAGAAATCATTTACTGTGTATGTGTGTGTTTGTGTGTGTGTGTGTATTTGGACTCATAGGTTATTCCCTGAAAAACTGGGCCCAAATTGTGGAAAGTTAAAATACTAAATGGTTCAACACTGGACATGCTTTTTTAAGAATTGTTTTCTGCTATGAATTTTTCCTATTATGAATCTATATATGAACTTGTGAAAATCCACTTCTGACTACATTACAATATTTACAATTTGAGGGTGGGGGCAATGCAGCTGGCTGGTACAGGGATTGAACTCTGGACCTTAGTGTTATCAGCATCAAGCTTTAACCAACTGAGCTAACCAGCCAGCTGATATTTACAATTTTTATGGTTGTGCTGACTCTTAAAACTCCTAACAGGATAGTCATGGACTACTGGAAAAAATGTACATGCACACGTAAGGGCCACAGCTAAATCTCTCTTTATGATCCCATGAGTAATACATTAGGAGTAAGAATTCATAGAAAGATAATTTCTCTTCATCAACTATTTAATATATGATATTCTTCCAGTGAAAAATTTAAGCTGTCATCACTACTTTTAAACTACAAAATCTCAACCACCACCACCTGATTGGGCTCCCAAAATACTCATCAAAAGAAACATATCCATTCTACCTGGGTATGTGAACATAATCTCACTTTAGCTATCAGATTCTTTTAAAAATCCTTAAAATAATTAATACATCTTAATGAAAATAATTAAAATTCAAAAGCGGTAAATGACCACATATGGATGGAATTCCAGTAGGCTTTCGGGAGCAACAATGTGACTAAAAGAGCAATCATCTCCCATAACGTCATTAAATAAGACAGGGGAGATGCTTTTTGTACATAAAACCAGAAAATTAAGGTTAAGTGAACCGTAGGGATTTAAATAATGAGTAATACTACTCAGGAAAGAAAAACACAGTGTAAGCTTATGTAATTACCAAAAGTAGCAGTAAACCCTGTAGGATTTTATCATGAAAATATATAGCTTGGACAAAAGGTAGACGAGAACTGTCTATTCTTAGCATGTGAGAAGAACCTAACAATTTCTTTGAAAATAGATTCTAAACACATACTCTGTGCTGAGTCATTGTTCAAAGAACGCTATTGACTTATTAAATAATGACTAGAAACTCCTCCACTCATTGGTAAGACCTAACTGGGTACCTCTTTGGCAATAAATGACAGTGATTTTCAAGATACTACTAACTGCTGTGAGATCTGCTCACACACCCAAGCTGAACAGACGTATCTAATTGATCATGATCAATCCACATGGCTCAGAGAAAGTAAATACAGCCTGGGCAAGGTTAAAGGATGTTCCAAGTCCCTAATATTATACGGCTCTTTTTGAGAATGGTCCCAGTGGATGTGCCCCAAGGATTCTGTGGGTCCGGGAACCATCCACACAGTGCCTGACTCTGTTTAGTGACAACAAAGGGGTCAAAGATTTGAGAAAGAGAAGGAACAGGACACAGCCTCCCAAAGCAAAACCAAACAAACAAGAAAAAGTATTCACAATTGTTTGGAGAAAATGATTCTAGACTTTAAATTAGAAAATATTTTCCTCAGTTAGTAGAAAGGAAATAAAAGGAATAAAGATCAATGTTCCTCAAATCTTGTCATTGTCTATTTTTCCTTCTTAATTTCTTATAGAAACAGCAGGTTTAAAGATTACCACACACAAATACATATGGTTGCTCTCCTTTAGTTATAGCAACTTCAAATTTTAGGGACAGACTTGTCCCACTTTTTCCATGAGGCAAGAATGCTTAAGTGTAGCTGGACCCACATTTTACAACTGACAATAGAGCAGAAAGACTATAAACAAAGAACTATTCAATCAGCATCAGGCAAATATTAATGGTGAGAAACGCTACAAAATAAGAAACACTAGAAATTTTTTTTTTTTTTTACTAAAAGGATTATATGGGAAATTTTAGGTAGAAGGGAGATTTTTTAAATATCCCATGTCTTCATGCCAGACAAAAATATAAGTGAGTTCATGAAACAATCAGAAAAAAATATATAAGAATCTCCTCCATGTAATATCATGGATTAGGAATTATGGAGGGTTACACAACAGCCTTATTAAATATAATGGACATGTTTACATGCTATATATTCAAGCTCTATCTGTGTCAACAAGTGGCTGAGAATAATTAAAGACTGAAAAAACACAGTCCATTTTTATCCACTTAAGTCTTCCTTCATAAATGTCTGAGAGGTCCATGGAATAATACGTTCACTAAGTTTGTGCTCCTATACCTAAAAACATTTACTGTACAAGTCTCCTAGCACAAAGCAAAGTAACCTATAGATCTTTTCTGAGGGGCGGGAGAGAGGAGGCAGCCATTGTTTCTCTGTCTGTCTGTTTTAGACAATCCAACTAGACTCATGACTTCCTTTTGTTTCTATTTTAAGGAGGAAAAGCAACAGAAAGTCCCATTCCTGTCCCAATCCTACCCCCAACACAAATTATAACATCCTTAAATGTGCTAAAAGGAGCTATGAACTATAAAAAGATAAAGTTCAATTGCTGAGGGGTAGCCATAGTAAGCATTTTCTTACCTGATGTGGCCAATCAATTCAATAAGCTTGTGACTAAAAAAATAAGCTGTCAGCTCAGACACATGACTCAGGACTGAACAGACCCCAAAAAGGGTTGTAGTTCCATTCAGGTCTTCCAAATGCCAGTAGAGAAAGGTAAACACGAAGCCGTATCCAAAACCCATAAACCAAGCCACGAACAACACGGAGCCATACTGGACACTGCAAAGCAGTTTGATTAAGTCCCAAAAATTGAAGGTCTGCAAGTGGCTTGTGGTGGTTGGTGTCTCCTCAGAGGACTCTGTGGAGGTGTTCCTCTCCACCTGAGGGATCTCAACCTCTTTCCCTTTATCGTCGTCGTTTTTGAAGTGGTTGTACCGGAACCGGAACTGAGTAGCAACGATCAAGGCCATGGTCATAAGAACTCCAAAGACAATGAAGACGATCTGGTAGTTCCGGTACTCAGGGGGCTTACACCCCTTTCCATCGATGAGCACTTCTATGTGGGTGTAGTCGATGCCGATGCCCACGGACAGCATAGCCAGGCCCCAGCCCAGCGAGCCCCACATGCGCTGCAATCCATAGCGGTCTCTGTGTTTTCCCAGGTACTGGAGTGTTACTGTGTCTACAATCGTGACAGAAGAGGCACTGAAAAATTCTCCTATGATGACAACTACCAAGATCACTAAGAATATAGCTTCAACTTCTTGTTGATCATAAACAAGAGCGACTTGGTTGGAAGGTAAAGATTTGGTGGTAGTGACCATAACAGTGGTTGTCTCCCTGGTTACATTTCCTGGGGGGGCAGAGGTTGCTATGCTTGGGTTCAATGTCAAGTCCATAATATGGTCAGTAATTTCATCTGTCTGGGGCTGCAGGGTGGGTTCACTGCTCTTGTTTGGAGGTGTTGAAAAGATAAAAGCATCTGAGATATTGGGCCCTGTTTCTAACATTGATGGCCAACTGGAAGGAGGCAGGTTCCTCTTCTCACGCATTTTTGGTGATGTGGTAAGGAAAGAGATAATGGAAGAATTTGTTGGCAGGATGGTTAACAGGTGACTTGCATTGGTGGGGTGAGCTGTTGGGGGGATCTTTGGTACACATCTCAATGTAGCAGGTTTGACAAATCCAATTCCCAGGTTGAATAAAACCCAACATAAAAGAGAAAAGAGGAGGACAATTTTGCCCTTTTTAAAGCGATCTGCAACTACACCCCAAAAGGGAGCACTGCAGAATTCAATGAAGTATCGAATACCTACTAGCAGTCCACTCTGGCTTGGTGACATTCCCAGCTGTTTATAATACACAGGCAAAAGCGGGTAAAGAGAGCCATAGGCAGAATAAAAGAAAAAGTAAAAGACCTTGGAAATTAGAAGATCGTTGTTTATTTTAACACAATGTTTCTCTATCCAGTCTATTTCTTCCTGGGGAACAGCAGATGTTTCTGTGGAGGAGGGTGTTTCATTTGAAGGTGGTTCTGGTTCCCTGGAAATGCCATTAAAGGGATCAGCAAGCACATATTTTCTCTTCTGTTCCTCTTCATCATCAGTTAAGATAGCAACTTTATCGTCTGCCGCCATGGCTTACCACCAGCATCAGAAAGTTTATGAGCTTCAAAGTGTTGATTATTGATCTGTAAAGTAAAAATTAAAAGATGGCTTAGTAATGAAAATCATAACATGTAAACATAGAACCTCAGGAAACTGAGGAGTTTCAAACTGCAGTGAAAATAATAACTGTAAGAGAAAATTCACTTCATTTATCACTTGCAACCACACAATACTGGTAAAGAAAAATAGCTTTTAAAAAAATCAAATACTCTTTGTGGCCACTGACTGACTAATTACATCTTCCAATGGCAGGTGTATAGCTCAGATTCATTCTCAATCTTTTTATTGATTCCCAGGGAAAATTTACAAATGATAGGGATTATGTCTAAACCAAATATAGAGAGTTGAAAATAAACACTCTTCATAGATCCTGGTAGTTCTTCATAGTTCTTGGTTTTACTAGTCAAACAAGTCCACTGCATGATGAAGTCTAGAATTCTTTAGGAAATAAAGGTACCTAAAACCATTCAGCTTACAGGGACAAATAGGTTGTGTTTAACCACAACCACAAATATAGTGAGAAAGAAGGAGCCAACTACACTTTGCAACTGGAGTTGATCACTAAAGCCATGACAAAAACAACCTGGTAAGGAAGCGGTCTTCACATTGCTTATAGGACGTGCAATTCTCCAAATGTGCTTTTATGTATTACATCATAAGAAAATGCCAGAAAACAATAGCAGATAATATTTATCAAGCACTTACTCTGTGCCAGGTAACATTTAAAGATCTTTACATATATTAACTCATATTCATCAAAATATCCCTATTATCTTGTCCATTTTACAGATAAGAAAAGTGAGGTAATGGCAAGTTTAATAAGTGGTAGAGCCAAGATTTGAGCCCTTATACTATAGCTTCAGGATATATGCTCTAATATAATACAACAAAATGCCAAATACCACATTTTGGATAATAAAATGCTACTAAATCTTTTTAAGAGACAGTGTTGTACATGAGAAATTAGCAATATATCAATAGTATAAATTTATAGGAACTGTGCCAAATTCCATCAAAACTTCCCTTTCTTCTATTATACAAATGATTAGAGAGTCAAAAGGTCTTGCTTGAATCAAAATTTATAATGCTGAGTTGCAATAAACATATTCTGATGGTAGGAGGTGTACATATTAAATATTTGTTAATTCCTTTCACTTTCTCCACCGGAGAGAAAAATCAATTTCATTTGCCACCATCTGGAATAGATCTTGCTCTCCCTTTTCCCAAAATGAAGAATAACATTTTGAAAATCTTCCAAATCATGTTTGTATATATATTTTAATCTCTACAAAGCTCCTAGGCAGACAATAGAAAAACAACTTAACAAGGCCTATGTAATTTTTATCCCCAAAAGCCAGGTGTCAATGTAGCTATAAGCCTTAAAAATGTTCACATTTTGGCTTTTTTTAGGTTAAATATTTTAAAAAATTTTTTTAATTCAGGTAAAACTCACATATCATAAAATTAACCATTTTAAAGTGAACAATTCAGTGGCATTTAGTATATTCACAATGTTGCACAGCTACCACCTCTATCTAGTTCCCAAATCATGTTTTTCTTAATGGTAAAAGGAATACATTTCCCCCCCCAGAAAACGTAAAGGAAAAGGAAAAGCAAAATCCAATCTTTTGCTTTCTAGCTTTGAAAGACTTTCTTCAACTTTCTATTTTTATTATATTTATTCTATACTTATTTTTTCTTCATCATTAATGCCTTCACCTATCCAACTCAGCAGCTCCAATTCCATTTCATCACCTGAAAAGAACAAAGAAAATAAGTCCTAAGGGGGATTATAAGTTGATTTAATTCCTGAGCTCAAAACTGAAAGAAATATTTGTGGTTTAAAATGTATAAAACTGTATGGTACTTCTGGGTAAAAAGGGCAGATTGAACACATCTAGTTTGAATCCTTCCATAAACCCCCCTAAAATGACAATAAGCACGCGTACACATACATGCATGTACACACACTTTTAAAGCTAGGAAGAGTGCACATAATAGCAATAAGATAAAATTCTGGAAGCTGAAAAGTAGTTAAGACAGTTGGTATATGACTCAGTATATCTAAGAAAAGTGAAACCATGGTTGACAGTAGGAAAAGCCAACAATGAATACAATTTACTACTCCAAATCCCTCAAAAAGCTCATGATTTGGCCATATTAGGCTTATCTGCAAGTAAGTACGTGGGAAGGGTGCTGCTAAGGTAGAGCTGATTGAAAGTCTGAACCACAACTCGAAATATCCACTTCTCCACTTCACATTGCTGGCCAAACAACTATAGGTTTTTCCCCCTAAAGAGAATAAAATAGAGATTCTCTGACCATAGAGCACCAGGTACAGTTGACAATAGCAGTTATCTTGCTGAAAACAGGGCATCGAGTGAACATACGCATTTGGATTTTGAGCCCTGGCACTGCCCCTAGCCCCGACTCCTACTTCCCTCATTAGGTTCCCAGAGACTGGCAAGACTTTCATCCTCCGGGCAGGAAACTGAAAGGCTCTTCTTTAGAGATTTTGATTAGCTCAACAGGAATGACCTCTAGATGTTGATACTTAAGCCTCCCAACCAAGTCACCCTATGAGGAAGTTCAGAGTTATCAAACTCTTCTACTAAATGTAGTTACCAAAGGTTATAAGACATTTGAGGAAAGTCTGTTACATGAATGACAGAACCAAACAAAACAGGAAAAAACAAATCAACATGGACATAAAACCAAATCCATGTGAGAAGGAAAATATTTTTTAAATACAGTATTAATATCTTCATAAGCAGAAGAAAAAATGCAACTATGAAACAGAAACAGGATAGTATGTATTTTTAAAGCAGAAGGATGGGACAGATAAAAGGCAAGCTCTACTGGAAAACAGCTCTGGAAATTATAAGTATTATAGCATAAAGAAAAAATTAAGAGATGATATTAAAGAAAAATTTGAGGCAACATCTTAAGAAGAAAAAGAACAGTAAACAGATACTGGTACCTCATGTCATACACAAAAATCAATTCCAGATAGACTGTAGACCTAAAAGTAAAACATAAAATAACTTAGCTTTTATGAAGAAGAAAACATAGAAAAATATCTTAAAGACTGAGAGACAGAAAAAGATTTATTAAATAGGACACAAAGAATACTAAACATTAAAGAAGGAAAAATAGTAAATTGGACTACATTGATGTTAAGAATGTCTGTCCATAAAAAGCCAACATTAAATATTGAAACGGCAAGTCAAAGAGTGGGAGAAGCTACTTTGGTGAGAATGAGTGTGTATACCTGACAAAAGAATGTATCCAGATATATAAAGAATTCTCCTTAAAAAATCAATTAAAAAAATCAATATGAAAATGTCAGATAACCCAATGGGAAAAATGAGCAAAAGACTTGAACAAGCACTTCACAAAAGAGCTTATGCAAATGGTCAACAAATTTATTAAAAGATGCTCAACTTCATTAACCACAAGTGGAAGCAAGTTAAAACTAGCATGCAATCATGCAGCATACTCCAAATATGGCTAAGATAAAAAAGACAGATAATACCGAACGATGAGGATGTGGACAACTGGAACTCTCATGGATTGCTGGTGGGACTGTAAATTAATACACTACTTTGAAAACTGTTTGGGAACAGCTACTAAACTTGAATGTATGACCTCTGACAACTCCTATATATGTATCAAATAGGAATATACTCACCAAAAGATATCTACAAAAATGTGCACAGCAGAACAATTTTAATAGCTCAAAACTGGGAGTAACCTGTCTATAGGAGATACACAAATTATAATGTATCTCTTCAATGAAATACAGCAGTAAATATGAACAAACTACAACTACATGCAATGACAAGGAAAATCTCACAAACATAGTATGGACTGAAAGAAGCAAGAAACAAAAAGATCATATACCATATGATTCCATTTATGGAAAAAAATAAGTAGGCAAAACTAATTTATGGTATTAAAAGTCAGGGTGGACTTCTTTTCTAGGAAGATGAAGTAGACATAGTTTTCCCTATTGCTTCTGCTAAGTACAACTAAAATTCCTGGGCAACATATATAAAATAAACATAGAGGACTCTGAAAGGTAGACAGAAGACAACAGACCAGCTAGGGACCTTGGCAGCCAAGGAACAACAGAGGGATGAGTGAAGCCAAAGAACCTGGAAATACCAATAGTAGCACATGGGTGCAAATAAAAAAGCCTCAACAAGCCAAAGGACCAGGAAAGGGGCAGCCTAGAAAGACAAAAAACATTATTTTTTATTATTTATTTATTTATTTAACATTTACTTGTACAGTTTTGGGGCTACAGTGTGTTACTTCAATACATGCACATACTGTACAATAATTCTCTTAGGGTAGATATCATAGTTTTGTACCCATTAGAAAAATAACTGTGGCCCTATTCCCACCCCCACCAGCAAACGCTGAGTGGGGAGCCTAGACTTCCACCCTCGCCAGGCTATAATGGGACACCCCAACCCCTCAGCTGAGGTGGTGTCAGAGAAGGTGAAAAAGGGAGCTGGGACTTTTATCCCTGCTATGCAGTAATGAGGTCACAGTATTAGTGGAGACCACATGGGGATCCTGGACTGCCATCTTACCCATCAGTAACAAGGTATCCTTACCTTTTATCATTAGGGTGGTGTCAGGGGAGATATAGTAGAGAATCAGAACTTTAACCACTTCCCAGCAGTAAGGAGGCTATTCCTCCCAACCCCCCTGGGTGTCAGTGAAGGTCATGATGTGGGGAGGCCTCCTGGGGAGCCAAAACACCCATCTCCACTCGCAGTAATTAAGAGCCCTCTATCCTTAGGTGTCAGTAGAGGCTGAGTGGAAATCTAGGTAGAAACCTAGATTTCTACCTCCACCTGGCAATAATGAGGAAGCATGCCCCGTTCCCTTGCCAGAGTAGTTTCAGAAAAAGTCAGTTTAAACAGAAGGTGTAAATCAGATCCACTGTCTCATAACCTAATAACCAAAATGTCCAGGTTTCAATCAAAAATCATGCAAACCAAGAACCAGGAAGACCCCACACTGGATAAAGAAAGACAATCAATGGATGACAACACTGAGATGACAGGAATGTTAGAGTAACCCAACAATGATTTTAAAACATCCAACACAAACATGCTTCAAGAGGCAAATACAAATATGCCTGAAACAAATAAAAAACATTGCAAGTCTTAGCAAAAAAATCTAATACATAAGAAAAAATGGAAATCTTAGAACTGGAAAATACGATAACCAAAATACATATTTTTTAAAAACCTCAGTGGACGGACTCATTAGCAGAACGAAGGGATAGAGAAGAATCAGTGAACTGGAAGACAGAACAATAGTAATTACATAACCTAAACAGAGAGAAAACAGACTGAAAACAAACAAAAAATCAGTTAATAGAGCCTTAAGGACCTGTGGGGCTGTAACAAAAGATTTAACATTCATGTCATCGGAGTTCCAGAAGGTAAGGAGAAAAAAGGCAGGGGTGAAAAAATACTCAGAGAAGTAAAGGCTGAAAACTTCTCAAACTGGCAAAAGACATAAACCTATAGATTTAAGAAGCTGAACAACCCTAACAGGATAAACCCAAAACAAGAAGGACTTGGTGTGTCCCACACCAAGACACATCATAGTCAAACTTCTAAAAACTCAACACAAAGTCTCTAAAAGCAGAGATACAGAAACCACAATTTACCAACAGAGGAAAAACAATTCCAATGATAGCAGATTTCTCATCAGAAACCATAGACTTCAGAAGGAAGTGGCACAATATCTTTTTAAGTGCTGAAAGAAAAGAACTGTCAACCCGGAATACTATATCCAGAAAAAAGACAGTTCAGAAAATTACTGACCAATATCCCTCATAAATCTAGACATAAAAATCCTTAAGAAAATAGTGGAAAAGAGAATTTAGCAATATATTAAAAATTTATGCACTATAACCAAGTGGGGTTTATGCCAGGGATACAAGGCTTATACAACATTTGAAAATCGATCAGCGTAATCCACCATATTAACAAGCTAATGAAGAAAAAATACATGATCCTATCAATCAATGAAGAAAAAGCATTTGACAAAATTAAATATACACTCATGATAAAAAGTTTCAGAAAAATAGGAATATAGGGAACTAACTTAGCTTGATTAAAAAAAATCACCTACAGGTAAAATTACACCTCATGGTGAAAGACTAGACGCTTTTTCTCTAAGATAGAGAAGAAGGCAAGACTGCTCTCACCCCTCTTATGCAACACAGTGCTGGAAGTTTTACCCAGAGCAATAGGAAAGAAAAGGAAACAAAAGGCATACAGATCAAAAAGGAAGAAATAAACTGTCCCTATTTGCAGCTGACATGATTGTCTTTGTAGAAAATCCCAAGAAATGTATAAAAAGCTTCTAGAATAAGTGAGTTCAGCAAGTTCACGGAATACAAGATAAACATACAATAATCAATTGTATTTTTATATACTAGCAATGAACACATGGGCACCAAATTAAAATATAATACCATTTACAATTTACAATTGCTAAAAATAAAAGAAATACTTAAGTGTAAATTAACAAAATGTATACAGGACTGTATGCTGAAAAATACAAAAGGCTGATGAAGAAATCAAAGATCTAAATAAATGGACAGACATACCATGTTCATGGATTGTAACATTCAATACAGTAAAGATTTCAATTCTCCTCAAATTGATATACAAGTTTAATACAATCACTATCAAAATCTCAGCAAGATTTTTTTGTAGATATAGATTATTCTAAAATTTATATGGAAAGGGAAAGGAACTAGAATAGCTAGAGCAATTCTGAAAAAGATTTATTATACAGCTACACAATAATCAAGACTGTGTAGTATTAGCAGAAAGATATACACATAGATTGATGGAATAGAATAAAGAAGCCAGAAATAAATCTACACAAATAAGCCCAATGGACTTTTGACAAAGATGCAAAAGTAATTCAGTGGAGGAAAGGTACCTTTCAACAAATGGTGCTGGAGCAATTAGATATCCACAGGCCAAAAATGAACCTTAACCTAAGTCTCATACCTTAAATGAATAGAAATTCAAAATAGATCACAGACTTAAATGTAAAATTTTAAACTACAAAACCTACAAAAATCCTAGGAAAAAATCTTTAGCCTCTAGTGCTAGACAGAGTTCTTACACTTGACACCAAAAGCAGGATCCATAAAAAAATAAGAGATCTAACATGGGAGAGAAGCAAGGGGAACACAGGGATGATGGCGATGGAGATCCCAGAACAACAGCTGTGCACCAGACACAAAGGGCAACCAACCAGTCTCGTCTGAAGGTTCCAGGACAGACTTTGTCAGCAAAATGACACAGCAGAATACCAATACATCTGAATGTCCTAAGAGGAAATTTAGGTAAGAAAACAAAAAATTGCACAAGAAAAGGAAAAATAATCATAGTGTAGTACATGTCTGATGTAGTGAGGGTTAGGGTCAGGGTTAAAGTCAGAAACAGTCACGCTACTGTAGTGAGTACTGAACTAACCAAAATTGCCACATAACTACACTGGGAAGATAGGGAAATGGGAAGGTTGAGCAGATATAGAGAGTCAGGGGCAGGAAAGAGTTATCTCTGTACTTCCACAGTGGGAAGACAATAGATAGATAATGCCTACATTTAAAAGGTAAAGAATTAAGAATACAAGCATTCTATTTAAAGACATACAGGTGAATATCAAAATAATCACAGAAAAAGTAGTTGCATCTGGAAGGAGAAATAAAGCGGGAGGGCATAGAAATCTGGGAGGTGTTTTTTTTAACAAACCTTATAAACTCGTTTTTTTAAAAACTTTGTACATGCCTAACTTTCATTTAAAAAATAAAAATCAAAACCAAAAAAGAAATATGCAGTCATATGATCATTATCTTTACAAAAGACAATAATTAAAACCAGCTACTAGTACCCTTCCATCACTGACTAAAAGTATTTTTGCAGAATTGTACAGAATGTCTGACTGCATGAATTCTAATCAAGTATCATACAGTGGCCTTTAATTAATTATCCTCCATAAATCAATTTCAGAGTCTTTACCAAGTAGGTCAGAGAAGGACACAAAGTCCTCTTAAAAGGGCATAAATCCCTGAATTGTCCAAATGATAAAGAACTGATGCCCAAATGCTACTTCAAAGCTGCAAACTATCTTACAGCAGGATGTTGATTTAAACCCTGGTGAGTGACTTTCTCCCAAACCATTCTTTCCTTTTTATCTCATTTCAGATGATTTTTGCTTATCATGAGGTTATGCAAGTTTTCTCTAGTTACATAAATCCAGATGTTAAGTAGCTCTTGAAGTATCGACAAATGCATGGTAGTTAAGGAAATGCTCCTGTGATGTAACATTCAGAAGCTTTCATATGAATTTCAAATCTAAAAATACAAACTTATGGTTTAAACTCAGGACATTAATTTTTAGACTCAATATTTTCAGGTCATATTTAGATTCTGATGAAAAGGAACCAAAACATGGAGAAATCACATTGTAAACAGAGTAATGAAATAGAGCATGACTGCAGTCATCCGTGTAATGACAGGAACAGGAATGAAGAGAAACAAACCAAAAACAGCCTCTGTATTTTCTCAGAATTAAAAATATCCCAAAGTAGGGCATCTTTGCCTGAATCAGATTATTTCTAATTTGTCATAAGTATTGACAGAGCAAGTATAAAGAGCAGTGAAAACATTTATATGCTGGATGAGGTACTTGATCTGTTAACAAAGTGAGGGATAATTTTGTTTACTAAGAGGTTCATATGGGCTGAATGTTTGAGTCCCCCCAAGTTACTAAGTTGAAGTCCTAACCCCCAATGTATTTGGAGGTAGGCCCTTTCGGGGGTAATTAGGTTCAGAAGAGGCCATAAGGTACAATCTTCATGATGGTATCGATGCCCTTATAAGAACTGGAAGACAGAGAGCTCTCTCTTTCCATGGGCACTGGCTGAGAAAAGACCACATGACAACATAGCAAGAAGAAGGTTGTCTACAAGCCAGGAAATGGGCCCTCACCCATTAACGGAGTCTACTGGCACCTAGATCTTGGCTGTCTCAGCATACAGAACTGAAAGCAATAAATTGTTTAAGCCATCCAGTCTTTGTATGGTATTTTGTTGAGTGCACTAAGCCTGAGTGGTCAACCAACATGAATCTATTCAGCTAATATTTTGTTTTACACTTCTGAGTCTTAAAGATTTTTTTAAATGAAACTTTAAAAAAGAGAGATAAGACATTTCAAATTATACACAGAATTAAATTATGAACTTCTCTGAGAAATCTCCTCTATTGCAGGTTTGTAGTTAATCCTAATTGGATAAGGAGGGCTTTTGTTTAATTCTTAGAAAAGCAGAAATGTTTTCTCACCTAGCACACTCTAATGATAGTAATCAACACCACTACTGTGAAAATATAACAGCCTTTCAAAACCTGGAAAGACATTCTACCAGTACCTACACTGAGGCACATTCAAAAAGCAGGTATTTCTGAATTATTGATAAGAGGTAATGCAATCTTGTTAAAATTTATGGTTTTCTTCATTAAGTATTTAAATTAATTAAAACTGATCAAACATATATTGAGTAATCCATGAATATATAAGAATATGGAAATGGACTCAACGTTTAAAGAAAATAAAACGAAACAACAAAACCTGAATATGTTATTTGAAATAATTGCCAAGGGTCAGATTTACAAATGCAATGATAATGTGTGCTATGACATAGCACATAGCAATGATGGACAGGAAATAACCCCTGGGTAACACAGAAGGGATGCTGTTCCTTGTGCCATTGTCATCATAACTCAATGTTGCCCAGATGCCAGGACTGAAGCGGCAAAACAGGGGAATCTACTTCTTGAACCCTTGGAGCTAGCTCTACCTTGTTGACTGCTATTAACCATTCTCAATGTCTTTGAGCCACATGGGTCCCAAACCAGGAATCTAACTACGGCCACAATGTACTATCAGCATAGACATAGAGAAACCACCATAAATGAGCCTTAGAGTCCTGGTATTTACACAGTACACCCTTAAACATTCAGTTCAATTCCCAGCATTTTCCGGAATAGAGCTTTCTTCAGAGGCACAGCATGCAATGTCAATTCCAACAGATCTTTTCTCCAATAAGGTTTGCTTTAGCATTTGCTAGATATTTAGCCAATGTCGTGAAAAAGAAATATATGGTTGGGTTTATAAGTCACAGAGGCTACAAGGACATTAAAGTGAGCAAAGGTGAGTAACTATTTTGGAATCTTCCTTTTCATTATGGGTTATTTTGACATGGTTCCTTTATAGCTAAGTAAAATTGTGAAAGAGTCAAAACTGGTCCTAGTCCTGTCAGCCCAGTCTCCAGCTTGAGCCCTCCAGGCAGTCAGTGCTGCCCGTGGGCTCCCCAGAGCTGCTATCAGCAGCACTCCACTGGGATTGAAACTCCTCCCAGAAACCAGAGCCTGCCACTCTTGTCATTCTTGGTGGATCTTTCCCAGGATCCTAGTAAAACTTTTCTGCTACATGATAGACAAACTCATCTATACAGACAAACTGACCCAAAACCTGTGGTTGTCCCATCTTATCAACATATTTGTACTTTCATAGAGGCTTAGTGGGTTATATTATTATCATTATTATTACCAAGAACAACACAATGTTTATGTACACTTGCTATGGTCCTAATATGTATTAACTCATTTAATCCTTACAACAGTTTTCTGGGGTGGATATGATTACTTTCCCTACTTTACATATAAGGGAACTGAGGCAGAGAGAAGACGAATAACTAGCCCAAGGTCACACAGGGAGTAAGCAGCAGAGCTGGGATTCAAAGCTACACAGTCTGTGCTCTTAGGAGGTACTGCCTCTTGACGCACCATGCAGCTATTACCCAGGGATGCCAAACACGTGGTCTTGGGCCTCAAATTGCTTTATAGTTGAAAAAATGAGCCTAAAATAAAAGGAAGCATTAAATATGAAAGAGTTAAATGACAAGTCAGAAGAATTATAAAAGAGAAGCCACATAGCACTGCTCAATTAACAAAAAATGTTACAGACAATAGGCATACTTCCAGAGCTCTGAGTAGAGTGCCCACACTTTAGACGGGTTGTCATATGAATGAGGGACATAAATTGAACTTTCAAAGATGAGTAGGATTTGCCTTAGGCAAAGATGAGGGGAGGGCCGGCCGTGGCTCCCTTGGGAGAGTGTGGTGCTGATAACACCAAGGCCAAGGGTTTGGATCCCTATATAGGGATGGCCAATTGCTCACTTGGGAGAGCGTGGTGCTGACAACACCAAGTCAAGGGTTAAGATCCCCTTACTGGTCACATCTTAAAAAAAAAAAAAAAAAAATGAGTGGGAAAACTATCCCAGGATGGGGGAAAGAAAAAGCAACAGGAGATCCTTAAAAGATTTATACTAGGGCTAAAGGGCATGTGAGGCATATACCAGAAAGTGATAAATTACAGTGGGCCTTGGAGATCAGGCTAAGGGACGATAGAACAAAATACAATTTTAGAAAGGTATACTGAAAATAAAGACATTCTTTAAAACAACAACTATAAATTTAGCACCAACCATAAGATGGAACACATACTTAGTGACCTATATTTCACATGGTGAAGACAATGCAGTCCCTGCTATCAATTCCAGGGGTGAGAGACAGACAGGAGTAAACACAATCACAACACACTGTGCTAAATGTTAAAATAGGAATAGGAGCAAGCACAGGTGATGTAGAAGCCTCTGGGTGGGGTCTTGAGGAAGTCCTAAAGGATGCATAGGAGCAACCCAGAAGAAGAGCAAGTGGGGGCCTGATCCAGAAGGGTCTCGTACACAATACTAAGGGGTTGCCTAGTAGTGGAAGAGAGACCTGCAGAGATTGGAATCAGCTCTGTCCTTGACTAGTGCTGTGGCCTTGGAAAAGCTTTGAACTTCTCAAAGTCTTAGTCTCCTCATCTACACAATGAGGAATACAACACCTTTCCATTAGGGTAGCTGTGAAGATGAAAAAGCATAATGCATGTTGAACTCTAACCTATGCTTAGAACACGTAGGTATTATTTATTTTGAGAGCAATGGGGAGCCACTGAAAGGAATTAAGCAGGAGAGTAGAATGGCCACATTTGTATTTTACAAAGATCATTACAGCTACAGTGTGGAAAACAGATTGGCAGGGTTTTCCTTCTGGAACCCCTACTAAGGACTTCCTAACATTCGAACTTTTATTTTAGTGTACAACTGTTATCACTAATGGCAAGTACTAAAATCCTGTGATGGAATCATTTCAGAACAAACAGTACTTTATAAACTGTGTCTAATACTACATGTTATAAGATCTAGAAATATAATAAACTTGTAACATTTTCCTGACTACTTCCTCTACTTCTGAAGACTGCTTTCACACCTGAGCTATTATAGGATTCACAGGTAATTTCATTGCTCTTTTTATAGATATCTCCTGTCTGCCCAAACCATTTGAGGGAGGAATCCAATACATGGCATATTGCCCTTCACTCTTACAAGCTCTCAACAAATATTGGTTACTTCTGACAAGCACCTGAGGACAACATACACATATGATTTTATTAAAGTTTAATGTGATCAGAGATTAATTTTAGGAAGTAGAGCAGAGAGAAGTCCCAGTTGCTCTCCTGGTTTTGACAAATCAGTGCCTCCCTGAGCCTCCTCTTCCTCATCATAAAATGTGGATAAAAATAAAAACCCAAGTCAACTAACTTATAGAGGGGTTCTAGGGCTTAAGTAAAATAATGTATGAAAAAGCATTTTGTTAATTCAAAAGCAACATGTGAACATTTGGTGGTGGTGATTGTAGTTTTATTCCAGCATGTAATTCATTAAAACCTTTGGCCTTATTTTGCAATTATTCCAAAAGCATTCTCAAGTGAGTGTTCTAGAATTCTTTGCACCACTGAAATAGGCTCGCATTTTATCCATGAATGCTCATGAATTTATGTCCATGTCCGTTTCCATGTCCACAGTATAATGAGGGGTGGAAGCACTGGCTCACTAGAGTACACACCATTGTAGTATAGGACTGAAATGATAACTAAGTATCTCTAAGCCAAAAATAACTACTTATTTAAAATAGAGTCCTCTATAAAAACATTTTACGTATATTTGTAACTTCATAAATATGAAAGAAAGGGGCTGAAATCTTCTCTAACATTTTCCTTCAACCTGCTTAGAAAGTAAAAGGAATTAATTATTTTGATCTCCTAAAGGTGGAGGGAAATAGCTTTTAACCATAAAGGTGATGTTGGTAATAAAAGCCAAATGGATTTTTGCTTTCACTTTGTGGAAAGAAACAATTAAATGTCAATCAAAAATTTATAATTTCGGACTTTAGAACTTATCACCAACATGGATGTAGATTCCTATGTATTTGTTTAAGGCTTTTGATTAAATATTGTGCCAATATAGCATAGTTTACAATATAAATTGGAAGCAGGCCCCAGAACTTTATTTCCTTCTACCTTTCAAAGAAACTTCCTGTCTTAGAAGAAGCCCAGCAGGAGGAACAAGTAACAGTTCATATTACAGCATGAAAAAAACTTTTTAGAAAATATATTTATATCTTGTGAGTTTCTCCAACAACAAAAAACTCAATAGATGTTCAAGATAGGAAGTGAAATTAATTGAATTTGCTGCTGATACTCTGCATTTATTGTTAAGAAGGAATACCATGTGGGGATTTAAGGGGTCACAGACATTAGATTATAGCACTAACATATGTACTAATTAATAATACTGTATTAATATATTTACAATGGGTCATTAATAAATGCTTATCCAATAAGAGATGAGTGTTATCACTTGGTTATTCTGACAGTATTAGACACTGAAGAAGTTAAGGGGGTTAAAGAAAGACAATCTGTCCATAAGACAAGGCATTTTAAACAGAAATTTATAGGTGCTTCTTTCTCAGACATGTTTTATGAGTTTACAGTTTAGACCAGAATATAGACCTCAAAGTTTACAATACATTTTCCTATAGAAATGCAGCTACCATCAATGACTTTCACTTATAGCCTAATGAATAATTTATATCCTTAGCACATTCTAGTAGTATATGTAATCTATACTTGTTTCATTTTGTTTCTTATGCTGTTAGGATTCTGACAAATTGAGAGTTACCATGTGTTATCAATTCTAATGCCAAAATTACTTTCAGAAAAAGGTTTATTATCTAGCTCATTAAAGAGACAAGATATTTTAACATACATGCCATACCAATTCCTTATATAATGAAAATATTCAACACCGGTGAGGATGAAGATTGCCAGGCACTCTCATTCACTGAGAGTAGAGGCATAAACTTTCTAGAAAGCAAAGATTTAAGTGTAAAGATGTTTCTGCAGCAGTTTTTATAATAATCAAAACTGACAGAAAGTAAGAAATCAATAATAGGGGCAGTTAAATAAAATATTGTATCTCCATATGAGAGAAAAATAGAATCTTATATCCATATAATGGGGAAGTAAACTTAATTACATGGACAAATGCATCACTTTAAGTGAAAAAAGGAGGGTACAAACCTCTATGTATAGTAGAAGTTCATATTTGTAAATCTGTGTACTTCACACAAAATATATTTTAGAAAAATACTTGAAGAAAATACCAAAATGTTACTAGGGATTATTTCTGAGTCGTAAAATTAGGATTCGCTTTTTTTTAAATACTTAGATTTTTCTTCGATGAGCATTTATCACTTTTAAAATAAACATTTTAAAAATGTTTGTTTTAAATACAAGTGACAACTGGGATACCCTTGATCCTGGAGTTATGGAAAGATCACAGGGTATTGCTAAGTTGACGTCTGTTTATCCATCTAATGCCTTGTGTTTCCCAGTAGAAACAACTGAAAGGGACTGTTACAAGGGCTTTAAGACACTCTTAAGAGATATTATTCCACCTTCAGCAGGGAGCCGCATTCTACAGAAAATAAAATTAAAATGTGTGTCATTTTTACCCTTTTGAATGTATAACAATTAAGTCTTATTTAAACTCCGTTATAAAGGTGAATTAGGGGCACATTTGTTCATTAAACAATTCCACACACATTATTTTGAAACAGAATTAAGAACATGCTCCATAATAGCTAAAGAAGCTTGACTCTGTTGGATCATGTTCATCAAGAACAGAGCATTTCTTAGAAGTCATAGATAGTGTGCACGTCACTTTGTATGGTTCTTCTTTGTCTGTATAGTGTGGGGGCTCCGTGCTTTGCTCTGTATGAGAGACACCTTGTTTACCTTGGGCCCAAGTGTGTTCTACCTTAACCTTGTCCCCTAAAAGTGCTCAGAACAGTTACAAGAGAAGAATTCCTAACATGGCTCAGAGCGACCCACTCCGGTCACTGTTCAGGGCTCAAAGTTTCTCCAGGAATCCTGGACTCTGCCAGCCATGTCTATTCACTCCAGAGCGGCAGTTTATCCAGGCTCACGCTGAGCCAGCCACGTGGAAAGAGGGAACGTGACCATGGTGTTAAGGTCTCTACATAACCCCACACAGGCAGCTACCAGTCCAGACTGGTTACTCACTTTCCCTTGGCACGGTTAACCCACAAATCAGGCAGCACTAGTTCCTCTTCCTAGTTCTCCTTTTCATCCTCTGCAAAGCCACACCGAAGCTCTCTCTGGCCACTGCTGACTCATGGGGTCCCCATCTCCCCCTTTCTCTCTCCAGTCCCACTCCTGGTCTCAGATCAAAATGCTTCCAAATGTTTCCTCAGAGTCACTCAAAGTTGGACTTTCCTGTTTTCTACTTGCAGAATGTTTTCTTAATTTGTCTCCCATTCTCAAACACCCCAAAACACATGTCAAAGAAAGATGTCTTTGCCCTCCTTAATTCAATCCTTTATCACACCACTTGAATATGGTTTTCCTAAGAGCCTGAATTTCTTCCCATCTTTGCCCTATTCTCCCCCATTCCACGCCCCACATCCTCAAATGCAGCAGGACCACCAGGTCACAAAGTAATAATACAAAGCTCTCATTCATATTTCCAAACTTTAACAAACCTTCAACACAATCGGCCCACCCATGGCTCAGCTACATTTATGTTATACCGGACCAAGGCAGATGGAGGTGACTTTGAATACAACACAATACTTTGTTGGTGCTGAGGTAGGGGTGGGTATGTGGGTGTGCTTTCGAGAGACACAAAATAGTAACCAGAATTGCAATACCTATAGCAGACACATTAATATATGAGGGGTCTTCAAAAAGTTCATGGAAAGACTCATATTATCTTTTAATTCTATTGTTCCATGAACTTTTTGAAGTATCCTCATACAGGCTTAAGGCTTAGGTTAGATTTTCCACATTTGTTGTTTTGGTTTTCTGTTTTAACCTCTGCACCAATAAATCAAACACCACCTCTTAGCAAATGACTCTGGTAGTTTCCAAAAGTTGCCCAGACAACTACTTTAATTGAGAAATGCCATTTTATAAACAGTAAATAAATATCTTCCAAATATAGAGAACCAAAACCAGCTACAAAGCAAGTGTTATTGAATCTAACAATGGGGCTGAGGATTGGATAACATGTCACTCTGGATTTAGGAAAACAATTCAGGCCAACCCAAGTCCCTCACATCCAAATGCTAGTAAAGTATAGTAAATGGCCACAGAGAGCTAATGTTGGATGGTTAACAATGGAGGAATTATGAACCCAAATGGAACATCCTTGGTGTAGGCATTAAGGAGTTTTCACTGCCCCATGCAGAATTCATATCAGATGTGCATGTTTGCTTTTCCCAGGAATCCAAAATGCAGTGCCCTGGGAATGCCACGTTAGTTATGCTTTGAGAGAGTTTTACCCAAAATGGCTTTGTACTAGGGTAGGATTTTGCACATGATTTCTGGGTCTAAAGGAAATCTATTGAACAACACAGCTTCCTAAATCAAAGGATTGAGATTTCCTTCTTCCTAGTACATAATCAGAACCTTAAATGAAATGATAACACTTAAAATTGTCAGAATATCTCATGTGCAAAATAATTTTATAATTACCTCTTTCTCATGATTACCTACCACATTTATAATGAACCAAGTTTATTCAGATATCCTTCATGTACAAAACACAAGAAGCATGTGTTTTCTCAATTCTGAAAAGTCTGAATGTATTTGACTCTGGATTTCTAGGGAAATGAACAGTATTAACTTTTAAGGATTCTAAGCAGTGATTTTTGTTAATTTTACATAGAATTGGGCAGAACCGTGGGACTGTATTTAATAAATATCAGACTAGATTAACTTGATAATAACTTGCTCCTCCTAAAATTGTTACTAAGAATACTTAACACCTGAAGTCATTCAGAATGCCATAATTTCATGACACAGCAGTTAAATTGATTTCTCCTGCTCCTGCCTTCTACCAGATTGTTCCATAGAACAATCATGCTTCCAAAGACAGCTGCCTCTAACAAGACCAAGAAGAAAATCCTTAGCACCCTGATCTAGCAGATAAATTGTGGTAGGCACCAAAGCGTTTTTATTGAGGAGGAAAATTGGGAAGCTGTAGAACATGCTATAGTTGCTGTTAGAAAAGGTAAAAATTAGTCATTTAGGACTCTACACCCTTTCCCCCCACACCTGCAATTCCCAGACCACCAGTTTCTTTGATCCTGAGTCTCATTTCACTTCCCTAACAACATTACAGAGTTTACGCACATTTAACGTTGTCTTATTTTGGATTTTTACAAGGTGAATTAATTCTATTTTTTTGTTTCCCTTTTTTAGTTTACATAATAAAAGAACACATGCTTGTTCCAACATTGTGTAAGCCCAAACATAACTTTATAAAAAGTAAAAACACCCTCTTCTCTCCACTTCATCCCACTTTCTTAAGGTAGCCACAGTCAACAGTTTGGGGACAGGGAGGTTTATGAAGGATTTTCAAAAAGTTTATGGATTGGGCCGGCCCAGTGGCGCACTGCTACAGTGCGCCGGTTGGAAAGCGCGGCAGGCGCTCCCGCCGAGGGTTCGGATCTCACATACAGACCGGTTCCCGCTCACTGGCTGAGCGAGGCGTGGGAGCAACACCAAGAGCTGCAATCCCGTTGCCGGTCCCGGTCCGGTACGGGCGTGACACTGAGGGTTGCGATCCGTTGCCGGACACGAAAAAAGACAAAAAGGAAAAAAAAAAAGTTTATGGAAATATTCATATTGTGTTTTAATCCCATTTTCCCACAAATTTTCTGAAGAACCCTTGTACGTGTGCTTGTATGCAGGTTTAAGTGTATGTATATAAATCTCTTCTGCAATTTGTTTTCACTTAATATATCTTGATTTTTCCCAAGCCCATGTACCAAAGCAGCGGGCAAACACACATTTATTGCATTGCTCCATTTCCCTACAATGAGGTTGCTAAATCAAGATTTACTGAATATCAAAAGTAAATCAAAAAACCTGTTAGCCTAATACTAAATTTATCTTTTGTTATATTAGCTTTTATATTGCCTTCAATCTAAAAATGGTAAGAACAAATGGGTAAACATTATAAATGTACAAATTATCCTATATGGATAAACGTTAACATATGTAATATGTGTTCATTGAAATGAAGTTAATTTTCAAAGATAAGAAGCAAAAGAAGGCATTTGCATAGGTGGTGAGGCTTAATGGGTCCCGAGTAGGGAGGGACACCATGTGGAAATTTCCTGGGCTTTGGAGCCAGCAACACAGGGTCAAATCTAACTCCACCTCTTACTGATTATGTGGTTTGTGTAAACTGCTTAACCCTTCTGAGCTTCCTTTTCATCATGCACAAAATTAAGGCAAAGACTTATCTCACAGAGATTTAGAAATTAAATGTTTAAGATGGTGTCTTGAATGCAGCAAGTGCTCACAAGTGCCTTATGAGTGTTAATAATCCAGAAACTTTATATGATGGAATTGGTAATCCAATACTAACACCTCCAAATTCCTGCAGATCTTGCTGTTTTGTCTTTGAGCTTGCCTTCACGTTTTTATGTTTACATTACTTGTACAGACATAGAAAATACCTTAGAAATAAATTATTGTAAAAATGCTTAGTAGCTTTAAAGCATTACTAAAATATTCCTTCTCTTCCTACTCACCCAGAGTGTTTTGCACTGGGCCCATTAACAATGTCCCAACCTTCTAAGCAATCCTAAATTTTACTTACAAGTTGTGATATAAATACAAGCCATCTGACTACCACTAAATAACTGAAAATACCCTCCAAGTCTGCTAATGACCATCAGCTTAAAGTGTCAAAAGCCAAGCTTTCCAATGCTGAAGATTCTACTCTACTTAACCAGGCCATCAATGATGCATGCAACTTTAGCTGGCTAGTGCCCAGGTCTTGGGGAAAGGATGTTCTACCAACAGCAGGGACCTAGCAAATATACATCTCCTTTTCTTACACGGTGTTGGTCAAATATATGTCTGTCCACCCACCCTTTACATTCATTTGTATTGAAGAGGTTAGACTTCCACAAAATCATAGGCTTCTAGAACAGTTAGGGAAAAATTTGGCCACTATACTATACAACCATTTCCTTTTACATGTGAGGAAAGTGGATATCAGGAAGGTGTGACAGGCCTGAGGACATACAACTATTTAGACACAAGTTGGGATCAGAACTTCAACTCTTGAAGTTTCTTTCCTACGACTAATAGGCAAAATATTATATGTTCCAGTAGTTCTGTAAGGTTCTTATTAAATATTTTTGGATGAAACGAAATGTTTGTGGTTGCGCCTGTGTGTGGGAGAAGCAAGATGCACCGTGTGCCGGCCCTAAGGATAATTACTCCACCTGTCCGTCCACGTGGGGATGGGCTAAATGGGGGGGGGGGGCGGTTGAATTGGGAATTTCTCACTGTCCTACCTGGGTTTACAGGGAAATTACTGTACAGGGAATAAATACGACCCAGAGGGAGCAGCAACCCCCGTTACTATCGAAAGGGCTCCAGGGGCATGTCAGACCAAGCTGAAGCAAAGCAGCACGACGTGGGGAATTTTTCCTGGGATGGTGGCAGGCAGAAAGAAGAGGTATCTCTCCGTATTCGTTCACCTGGGAGGCAGACAATGTCATCTTCCTCCTAATACAAGGGGCCACGCCTTGTCACGGGCTGTGTGGAGGTTCTCCCCTCCCCCGTTCTCCGGGGATGTTGATGGCAAGGGCGCGAGTGGCGACGGCCGGGCAGGGACTGGACCCCGAGGCCCACCCTGACCGCCCACCCGCGGCAGCAGCGGCCGGCGCCCAGCGAGGGCTCCCCGGGCAGCGCCTTTGTTTTCCCGACTCCAGTTACGTTTACGGAAGTGCCGGGCGCGCCGGGGGGCGCTGGCGGCAGCTCCCCAGCCCCTCAGAGATGACACCCACGCAGAACCCGAGGGGAGAGAGGCGGGGAGCGGAGACGCCCACGCGCGCCCGCCCAGGAGAGCTCAATTTTTAACCTACAGGCTAATCAGATTATGACTCACCACATCAAGTGAGAACTGAGATTCAATATGTAAAGTTTTTTTAAGGATTCAGGTTTTAGATTATCTTATATTTTCTGTATCTTTTTAATTTGCCATTTATTATTTACTTCTATTTCCTGCCTTAGTTGAAGAACAAAAAGGAAAAAATATGAGAACATCAAATCACATTTATTTGGCTCTTGGTTTGGTGGTGGAAAAATTGAAAATATCTGCTAAAATGAAATTGTATATTTTCTAACGCAACCTAATTTTATCTGCATTCAATTTCCAGATTTTATTTTAAGGGTATGTATGCTTATGGAGAGGGTATTAAGTAAGGCTTCCTCCTCCCGGCCTCTCGCCAGTCCTGGCGGCCCCGGGGGACCCCCCGACCCAGCCCTGCTGGGGTCGAGCTCTGAGAAGGCGAAAGTGCACGGCGAGCTTCCATCCCTCCCCGCGCCCAGCCCCACCTGCACGCGAGGCTCCCGGCTGAGACCCCCCAGAAACGATGCGGGCCGGGCCCGCGGGCGGTGAGGCGCGGCGCAGATGGCCGCCTGGTGTGGGGACCGTCAGCGTCGTTTACTGAGCGCGTGTTACGTGCCAGACACAATGCTAACGCGGTGTCTCTAGTCACGACCTTGGTGGACTGTCCTCATTTGACCCGGGAGAGAGGTCTGGGGCGGGGGACGGGAGGCGAACGCCGTGGGGAGTGACCAGGGACACACGGACGCTAAAGCACCCTTTTTTAGGAAGGTGCTACTGGCGCCTGCTGAAAAGATACCATGTGTGTGTTGCCCTAAGAACATAATTAAAGTTGCATTTCTGGTTAAACATGTAGAGAGAGAGGGTGGGGAGAGAGGAGTTGATTGTAAAAAAACTCTTCATTCTGCAAGGATTTTCGTGTGCCTGCGATGGACTCCGGGGAATGCCAGATCCTGTTCGCAGGGAGTTTATGGTCTTGTTCTGGCAATGACAACAGTGAAAATGGTAGCTAACATTTGTGAACGTTTATTATATACGAAGCACTGCTTAAGTACCCTTAAAGCCTTATCATACCCAATGGAAAAAGATGATGTTATTTCCATTTTACAGCCGAGGAAAACGAAGCTGAAAGTGAATGTAACCTGTCCAACGTTACTAAAGAGTAAAAGGGAGAGCAGCCTTCTTTTATCTACAGGTTTTAAGCTCTTACCTACGAAATCATACTGATGAGAATTTTATAGGCCCTGAAGCTTCAGAATGTGGAGTCCCTGTTTAAGAAGAATAAAACAGTTTCATATACAAGGTTGCTAGGGACCCCTACCTCCGCCCCGCGGAGTCTGTGAAGGGTCCCTGAAGCTTAAGCTAAGGTACCCTCAGGATAAATCCACTTGCAATATTGACACATATAAGCAAAACAAAGGCGGTGAGTGCTGGAGTTTCAGACGAAAGAATTTCTGGTCTGGTGTGGCCTGGAGACAGCTGCTTCTTACTGCATTATTTGGAACTGAAGGGCTCATAACGTACTGAATTGGTAGCTGTCATAATAGAATTGTCGTTTTTTAAATCCATCCAGCTTTTAAAGAAGCAACTTTTTTAAAAAAAGAAAGAAGAAAAGGAAGAAAGCGAACAGACTCCACATCTAACATGGTTCAGGTTCTCTCCTGCATTTGGAAGAGAAGAAAGAGAACAGAAAGAACTTGGGGAAAGATAGGGGGTTATTCTTGACCTACGAAGGTGGCTCCATGTGGAAAAGTAAAGCCAAATCATCCTAAAGATTAAACCTGGTGTTTCTGTTTCAGGTAGGACAGGATGGCCTCAAGGGTCAGCACAGGAGAAAGTGATGTTTCCACTGACCTTGGTAGAGCAGGGATTTTTTTCTGGCAGCCACATCTTTTTTAATATGTTCAGGTTTGGGGGCTATGTCAGGTTTATGTCATTGTCCCAACTCATATATACTAGTATCATACTTAAATTTTTCTTCATTTTTAAGATACAAAAGAGATCGCTATAACTAAAGAGTAGATACAACGATGCATAAAGAAAAAGTGACTCGTTCACTCGTCTACCAACTTCCTACCCTCTGTGAGCTAACCAGTGGCTGTGGTGTGGGAAATTAGCCTCTAGGTACATAGACAAAATAAAGATGTTGAAATCATGTGGCTTACTGAAGCAATTTATAACACATAGTAAGAAGCCAGGGCAAGAGGATAGGTTAACATACTTTGAATATGGTATAAGCAGATGGTATATTTTGTGAAATATGCATAGATCTCTCTCCTACCCAGCCCCACACCTTGGCTGCATCATTCTCCCCTGCTGCTGGTATAATAACAAGGGCCAGTTGAGGTTGAACAACGGGGCTTGGCAGACAGAAGAAGGTCCATGGTGCTGGAGCCGACACATACTCGCTCTATCAGGAGACACAGGAGCAAGGATGCCTGGCTATATAGTTCTAGCTCACTAATTAGTCTAATGAGTAGCTGTGGATTTTATCTGCATTTCTTAGGCAGAGAACAAATGCAGCCTGTTGGATATCACCAGTGGGTGGCCATTTTAAGATTTCCTGATATTGAGTGCCTCATGAATATTTAGTGTATCAAGAATATCTGGTGCCTACTTACACCTTCCAACCCTTCCTCTCTGTTCAGCTTGTATATGCACTACTAACCTTATCTCACAAAATATTGCTTCTCCTTTCGTTTGTCTTCCTCACAATGTTTGTTTCTCTTATTTCCTTTGATAGAATTGATTATTCTTAAATGAGAAAACAAACACATTACAGTGGGTGATTACAGTAGCAGCTAACACTTATATAGGACTTACCATGTGCCAGGCATGGCTCAAAGCAATTTCAATATATTTATTCACGTAATGCTCACAACAATCCTATACACACAGGAAATGTTATTATCCCATTTAACAAATGAGGATGGTGTATATAAAACTGAAACAACTTGACCAAGGTCATACCACTAGTACATGACAGAATCTGCATTCAAACCTTTGTAGTCTGGCTTCAGGGCTCTGAAATCTACCCAGTTGCTCCTTCCTCTGTTCCTTCCTCCTTGCTCACTTAAATACTTACAAATATTTATGTTCATATACAGAGGTTTGGAGATTTTATTTTTATACAAATGGTGTCAAACACTTCTTTCTCCACCTGTCAGCAACATTGGACACTGTTGACGTCTCCTCCTTGAAACTCTTCCTCTGACTTCTACGACCCACAACCTTTGGGGTTTCCTCTTCCTCTCTGTCAACTCCCCTTTGTATGCTCCACCTGGGTGTTAGTTTACCTTGGGTTTTGTTCTAGGTCTTTCTTTCTTCTGACTTTTTCTGTGAATGGTCTCACTCACTCCCTTGACTTCAATCACAGAATATTTGAGGATGCCCGCAAATCCCTCTCTGGAGCAGCTTCTCTCCTGAGTGCCAAATCCAAATGGTTAATTGTCCAGTGGGATGTGTCACAGGCACCCCAACCTCACTAAGTCCCATGTCAATGTTTCATTATCTTCTGCTCTGCCCCCATTCACTCTTACTTCTAGGTTCCCAAACTACCACCCACCCAGTTGTACAAGGGCCTTATACTTGATGCTCCCTTTACCCTGATCCCCACATCCAGTGTATTGGTTTCCTCTTGCTCCTATAACAGGTTACCACAAACTAAGTGGTTTAACACACATTTGTCATCTTACAACTATGGAAGTCAGAAGTCCAAAATGGGTTTTAGTGGGCTGCATTCCTTCTGCATCCCCATGTAGACTGTAGAAGAGAATCTGTTTCCTTGACTTTTCCCACATCTTTGCTTTGGGTCTCACAATTCTCAACACATGGGACACAGAGAGTATAAAATCATTCACTTAAGTGAAGCCCTAGCATTTGCACATATGTTCATCATATTCCACTGGCTGGAACTTAGTCATGTTTCCACATCTGGGTGCAAAGGTGGGACACAGTCTTTAGCTAAGCTAAATTCTATTACTGCAAAAGAAAGGGAGAATGGATTTTGGGAATCAACTAGTAGTCTTCAACAGAGAGAAAAACAAAGTGCTATGCAGGAGAAAAATGGAGGAATATAATTCAGATCGGAGGATAAGAAAGGCCCCAAGGAAGAAGTAACATTAACCTAAAACCTGAAGCATGAGTAGGAGATGGCCAGGCAAAGAGTTCTGGTAAGACCTTTCTGCACAGAAGAACCTACCTTGGGGCAAGAAAGAGCTCTTGAGACTGGAGCAGGACGAGTGGTCAGCTGGGGGAAATAACAAGAGATGAGGTTGGAGAAGTATGCAAGAGCCAGATTAGGCAGAAACCTGTGCATCACATTAAACATTTTGAATTTTTAACTTAAATTCAATGCAATCCACTGAAGGATGTTTAGGAGATCTGATTTGTGTTTTTGAAAGATTGCTCTGGCTGCTCTGTGGAGTTTAGCAGGGAGAGGACAGAGGTGGGAGTGAGGCTCAGTTAGAAAGTGACAAGCTGTGAGGAAGTGATTGACAGTGGCTTGGACCACAGTGGTAGCCGTGGGGATGGAGAGAAGCGGATGGATTTACTTGAGAGTTTTTGGAAGTGTATAAGCACACTTGATATGTGGGCTGTGGGAGGCAAAGGAAAGGAGGTGTTAAGAATGACTCACAGGTTTCTGGCTCGAGCAACTGGGTAGCTTGTGATAACCTTTATTGAGAGGGAGGAGACCGTGGGAAGAGCAGGTTGGAGGGAAGAAAGGAAGAGTTCACATCTGACATCACAGGTTTGAAATGCTGGTGAGACTAGCAGGTGGAACTGTGAAGCAGGCAATTAAATATGAGTCCAAAGCTCAGAAGAAAGGGCTGGGCTTGGCAACGTCAGCATTGAGGATCTATTTACAATCACAGGAATGAAGGGGATCACTTAGGGAGAGCATTGTTGAGAGAGCCCTGAGAAAGGCCAACATTTACCACTTTGTATAGGAGGAGAAATGAAGAAGGATCAGTCATAGAAGTAGGAGGAAACTTAGGAGGGTGTTGTCACTGAAGCCTAGAGATGAGTTTTTTCTAGCAGGAGTGCGTGGTTTACTCTAGCCTCCTTCAGATTCTAGATAAAGCATTTCCTCCATAGAGTAGTCTTGTTGCCCCTCAATGGCTTCATTTACCATGTGCCTTCTCCATCGTGGCACTTAAATACTACTGTCATGATTTGTTTGACTTCATACTAGATTGTGAGCTCCTTAAAGACAGGGAACGACTTTGTGTTCAACTAGTTTACGTAGAGAGTAGTCCATTGTAATACAGTGGTTTAAACAAAATAAAAGTATGTTTCTCCCTCATATTAAAGTTTAGGTAAATAGATAGTTCAGTGGTGTTGGGAACCAGGGGATTTATGCTCTTTTGATCTTGTTGGTCTGTCACCTTCAACATAAAGCTTCCGTCTCAAAATTCAACATGACTGTTCTAACTCTTACCATCATGTGCACATTCCAGCCACTGGGAAAGGGAAAAACAAAAGAGGGAAGGCATGTCCCTTCCTTTAAAGAACATGACCAGAAGTTGTACATATTACTTGTTTAAATTCCAGTGGCAGAACCTAGTCATATGGCCACATCTACTGGCAATGAAGGCAGAGAAAAAGTCTTTAACTGAGTAGCCATGTACACAGATGAAAATTCTGTTACTATAAAAGGAGAAGAGAACAGATACAGGGAGCAGCTAGCAGCCCTGACATGCCATTGTGACTGTATCACAGAGCCTGACTGTGGGGATTTGCTGTGTGAGTGTGGAGAGAGGCATGGAAGGGTAACCACCGAGCTCCTGACATTGGTTACCTCGGGTGGGAGGAAATGGAAGGGGTGTGGAGGGGGGGTTATAAATATTTGCTGAATAAATGTATGGTAATAAATGGATAAATCCAGGGGTGACAATAGTAGTAGGTTGGTTCCTTTTAGTGTCCTTGTCCTCCCTTCTTTCCTCAGCACCAGTTTGTGGAGAAAGTGAGACTTACACTGGAATTAAAAGGGGACTTAAGATGTAAATAGGAAGAAAGAGGATTAATTAAATCTTTCATTCTGATATCTTTTTGCTTAATTCTCTTGAGTTTTCCAGGGGGATGATCATATCAAACTACAAATAATGATACTTTAGTCTCCTTTCTAATATTTATATCTATCTTTAAAAATCTTATTACATTGAAAAATAATAATAAATATTCATGATGATCAATAGTTGTCCATTGTCATCTTATGTTCTTTCCTGTGAAAGTCTCTATTACTTTACTGCTGAGTATGAGGCTGGCTCCTGCTTTGACATAGATATTCTTCATTAGGTTAATTAAGTATCCTTCTCTATATGGTTTAATAAGAGTTTTTACAATTAGTAATAGCTGTTTTAGTATAATTTCCTTCATGTATTTTCTAAGATTTTTTTTTCTTGTCCATTCCCAATTCAGTTCCACATAATGTGGTGTTTATTGTCTTCTAACTAGGGTCATCTTGAATGACAGTAAATCTACTATCGTGGGGCAGAGAGTTAAGCCCTGGAAGTATAAGGAAGTATAAAACTAGGTCTTTTCCATCAAGAGTCTTGTGGTTTACCAGCAGGGACATGGCTGTAAATAGATCAATTATAATTAATATAATTATAATAGAAGGTAATATATACTATGAGTGGTACACAGATTTACTTTTCAAAAATATCATAGTCTTCCCCTTCTAAGAAAAATCCATTAGATCCTTATGGCCTACAGCATAAAGTCCAAAATCTTTAATCACTTTCAATCAAACACTAAGTTCTGCCAACTTTATCTCCCCCACATTTCTCTAATATGTTTCCTCTTACCTATCCTTACACACACTATTCTAACTCAGGCCCTAATGCAACAGTCTCCGTAATGGCTCCCCTGTTTCCAGCCTTGCATTTATCCAATACAAACCAAGGCAAGTAAAAAGGATCTCAGTTACACAGGTTTCTAAAATATATACTTCTTTTAAAATTTTCATGGGGCCGGCCCGGTGGTGCACTGCTACAGTGCGCCGCTTGGAAGCGCGCCGGTGCTCCCGCTGAGGGTTCGGATCCCACATACAGACCGGCCGCTCACTGGCTGAGCGTGGTGCGGGCACAACACTGAGGGTTGCGATCCGTTGCCGGTCACGAAAAAAGACAAAAAAAAGGAAAAAAAAATAAATAAATAAAAAATAAAATTTTCACTTAATTGAAATTTTTAAAATTTTAATTTTTAAAACTTTTATTAAAGTATAGCATACATACAGAAAGTGCACAAATCATAAGAAAACAATTCAATGAATTATAATGAATATAATAAAAACTGTGTAATCACTACCCATAGCAAGAAAATGAACATTTCCAGCACCCTAAACTGTTCCCTTATGGCCCTTACAGATTACTACCTCTTTCCTCCTCTTCAATGGTAGCCGTCACTCCGATTTCTAACTGCACAGATTAGTTTTGCCTGTTTTTGAACTTTATATAAATGGAATCAAACAGTATCTAATCTTTTGTGTTTGATTTCTTTTGCTCAAAATTACATTGCTATGTGTAATTATTTTATTTCCCATATACAAAGATTTCACCTTAATTTTCTTTATCCTTCTGTTGATGGACATTGGACCATTTCCATTTTTGGTAATTAAAAATGATGCTGCTATGAGTATGCTTTTGCTTGTCTTTGGTGTGCATAAGTATGAATTTTTATCATATATACCTACGAGTGTAATTGCTAAATCATAGGATACACAGGTTTTCACCTTTATTAGTTAATAAGAAATAATTTCTGAGGTGTTTGCGAGAATTTATACTCCTTCTGGCAGTTCTCTTGTTTCACATCCTTGCCCTCACTTGGTATTGCCAGTCTTTTCTTGTTTTCTTTTTTTAAAAAAAAAAAAACTCTTATTTTGAAATAATTTAATGCTTGCAGAGAACTTGCAAGGACAGTACAGAGAACTCCCACAGACCCTCACTCAGCTTCCCCCAATGTTAGCGTCCTACATAGTACAATTACCAAAACTAAGAAATTAACATTGCTACCAATACCCTAACTAAACCCTAATATAGACCCTATTTAGATTTCACCAGTCTTTGCACCAACATCCTTTCTCTGTTCCAGGATCTAATCCATATTCCATGTAACATGTATATCTTTTCAGTCTCCCCCAGACTGTGACAGCTTCTCAGTCTTTCCTTGTCTTTCATGATCTGGATACTTTTAAAGGATACTGGTCAGGTAGCTTATAGACCTTCAGTTTAGGTTAAAAGATATTTTTTCATGGTTAGATTGAGGCCATGTATTTTGGGGAAGAATGTCACATAAGTGATATGCCCTCCTCTGATGATATTGGAACACACATCATATATCCCATCACCCGCTATGTGAATCTTGATCCCCTAATAATGTTCTGTGTGCTAAGTTTCCCCACTGTAAAGTCACTGCTATGGTTTGAAGTGTTTGTGTCTCCTCCAAAATTCATGTTGAAACTTAATCCCTATTGCAACAGTATTAAGAGGTGAGGCCTTTAGGAGGTGATTAGGCCTTGAAGGTTCCACTCTCATGGATGGGATTAATGCCTTATAAAAGGGCTTGAGGAGGCAAGTTGCCCTTTCCATCCCCTTTTGCACTTCCATCCCTTCTGCCATGTGAGAACACAGCGTTTGTCCCCTCCAGAGGATGCAGCAACAAAATGCCATCTTGAAAGCAGAGGGAAGCCCTCACCAAATACCAAATGCTGGCACCTAGATCTTGGATTTCCCAGCCTCTAGAACTCTGAGAAATAAATATCATTTATAAATCACCCAGTCTCAGGTATTTCAAAGAAGCACAAACAGACTAAGATGAGTCACTATCTTTCCCTTTATAATCAACAATATTTGGGAAGAGGCACTTTGATGCTACACAAATATGCTGTTACTCATCAAATGTTTTCTATTAATTTTAGCATTCATTGGTTGTTCTTGCCTGCAGCTATTATTACTGCAGTGTAATAAAGATTTTCCATTTTCTTCATTACTTTCAAATTTACTAATTTAAATTCTTTTGTACAGTAAAGTTTTTCATTTTTCCCCACTTATTTACTTATTCAATCATTTATCTCAGTATAGACTTATTATTTATTTTATTCTTTGACTTAAAATCCAATACTATCATTATTTATTTTCTTGCTCAGATTGTTCCAGCTTTTGCTACTGAAGCACTTTCAGGTTGGCCCTCCCAACAATGGAATTTGGGTATAAGTAATTTATTAATTTCAGCAGAATTTTAAACATATAAACAGGATAATTTTGCCATGAACTTTATCAAAGTATCTTCTAAAATTGATCTTCATTCTAGTTGCTTCAAAACCTGTTCTTTTATTGTGGTAAAATATACATAACATCAAATTTATTATTTTAACCATTTGTAAGTGTACAGCTCAGTAGCATTCAGTACATTCATGCTGTTGTGCAACGGTCAGCACCATCCATCTCTAGAACTGCTCATCTTCTCAAACTGAATCTCTGTGCACATTAACAATAACTTCCCATTGCCTCCTCCCCTCAGCCCCTGGCAACAACCATTCTACTTTCTGTCTCTATGAATTTGATTACTCTAGGTACTTCATATAAGTGGAATCATATAATATTTGTCCTTTTGCATCTGACATATTTCACTTAGCAAAACGTCTTCAAGTTTCATCCATGTTGTAGCATGTGTCAAAATTTCATTCTTTGTAAAGGCTGAATAATATTCTATGTATATTCCACATTTTATTTATTTCTGTGTCTTTCTTACTTACATGAATACTTATAAATACTTATATTTTTTAGGAGCATTGCATCACAGGATGTCTTGCCCCAACACTGGAATTAATCACGTCTCCAGGGAGACCTGGTTCTTTTTTTGGAGAATGGTATTTAGAAATCAACTAATTGTTCTCATAAGAACAGGGATATCACTGCTTTTTGGCCCTGTCAGTGGACAGAGTAGAAAATGTATACCATATACAAACCCATTTATTCATACATATGTATATTTATTTCTATACCTAACAGTATATATAATTAAAAACAAAACAAAACATGGGTTCATATTGATATCTCCAACTCCAAACCAGCATCATAGAGTTCATTCTAGCATTCTCCCTTTGCCCATTTACAACTGTTCTCTACTAGTGAGAAACCTGGCTTGAATTGTCTAAAATATGTTTACGTATGTGTGTTCAAACCTAGTATACATATCAAGCAGTTTCAGAACTTCTCACCAGACTTAATAATATTCAGTCAAAACACTGTTTCCCAAAGTTACTTAGATCAGCTATCTTCTCACTCAATCCTTTATTAGGGTCACTCATGTGTCACTTACATTCATTTGCTAAAGTTCTGCATTGAGTCCCCCTCCTACCTCCTGTTTTTTATTTGCATAAAATAAAACTCACTGGTGTTGGTGTATTGTTCTGTGGGTTTAAAAATGCACATTAAGGATGGTTCCATCACCTCAAAAATTCCCTGTGCTGTGCCCCTTTATAGTACCCCCCTCAACCCCTGGCAACCACATAAGTGGTATTCTGTTCCTATAGTTTGGCTTTTCCAGACTGTCATATAAATGGAATCATTCAAAATGTAGCTCTTGTGTCTTACTTCTTTCACTTAACAATATCTGTTTAAGACTCATTGATACTTGTATTGTTATATTATATTGTCATATGAATCAATAGTTCATTTCTTTTTATTGCTGAGTAGTATTCCATTGTCTAGACATAGCACAAATTTTTATCCATTCACTGGTTGAAGGACATCTGGGTTGTTTCCAGTGATTGGTTATTATTAATAAAGCTTCTATAAACATTTGCACACAGGTTTTGTGTGATCAAAAGTTTTCAGTTCACTTGAGTAAATGTCTAAGAGTGGGATTGCTGGGGCACATGGTAAGAATTTGTTTAACTTTGTAAGAAACAGCCAAACAGTTTTCAAAGTGGCTGTAACATTTTGCATTCCCACCAGCAATATATGGAAGTTTCAGGTACTCTGCACCTTGGCTAGTGCTTGCCATTTGCAGTGTTTTTATTTCAGCCCTTTAGGTGTGCAGTGGTATGTCATTGTGTTTTTATTTTGCCTTTCCGTAATGACAACTGTTGAGTACTTGTACGTGTGCTATTTGACATGTATCTCTTCTTTGGTAAAGTGTCTATTCACATCTTTTGCCCATTTTTATTGGCTTGTTTATATTCTTATTGTTGAGTTTTAAGAGTTTTTTATATGTTCTGGATACAAGTCCTCTACCAGGTATATGATTTGCAAATGTTGCTTCAATTTTATGATTTATCTTTTCATTCTCTTAACAGTGCCTTTTGCAAAGCAAAGTTGTTTTAATTTTTTGAAGTCCACCTTAACAATTATTTTTACATTTTATGGGTTATGCATATGTAAAAGATCTTTGCCAAATCAATAAATCAGAGGCTAGTTCTTTGAAAAGATCAATAAAATTGATAAACTTCTAGCCAGATCAAATAGGAGATAAAGAGAGAAGACAAAATTTACCAATATAAAAAATGGGAGAGAGGATATTACTGCAGATCTTACTAAAAGGATAAAAAGAAAATATTATGAACAATTTTATGCCAATAAATTTGTCAACTTAAATGGAATGCACAAATTCCTTCCAAGACAGACTTTCAAAGCTACCTCAACAAGAAGCAGATAACATAATAGAAATATGCATATATCTATTAAAGAAATTGAATTTTTAGTATAAATTTTTCCACAAAAAAACCCTCTAGGCCCAGATGGTTTCATTGATAAGTTCTACCAAACATTTAACTAGGAAATAATACCTCTTCTGTACAAATACTCCCAGAAAATTAAGGAAGAGAGAACTTTTCTCAACTTAATTTATGAGGCCAGTATCCATTACCGTGATCTCAAAACCAAAGATCTTATAAGAAAAGAAAATATCAGGCCAATGTCCCTAATAAAGATGCAAAAATTCTTAACCAAATTTTAGCAAATTGAATCCAGCAGTATATTGAAAATCATAACAATTATGGCCCACTCGGTTGATCCCATATAATGCAAGATTGGTTTAACATTTAAAAATCAATCAACATAATTCACCATATTAACAGGATAAAAAGGAAATACCACATGATCACCTCAATAGCTATAGAACAAAATCCAACATCTATTTAATGTTGTACTAGGGATTCTGATTAGCATAATAAGGCAAGAAAAATAAATAAAAAGCATCCAGATGGAAAAGAAGTAAAATTCTCTTTACCCACAGATGACTAGAAGAAAAGCTGTTAGAATTAATAGAACCAATGAGTGAGAATATCAAGCTTGAAAGATACAAAATCAATTTAAAAATCAATCATATTTCTCTACACAGGCAAAGAACAACAATAAATTTAAATTTATAAAGCATTACTATTTACATGGTATCAAAAATATAAAATATTTATATTTTTGACCTGTACACTAATAACTACAAAATGGTTGTCAAGAATTAGAGAAACACTAAATAAAAGAATGTTGTCTACCATGTTACTGGATTAGAAGCTTAAATATTGTTAAAATGTTATTTCTTCTTTAATTTACAGATTAAACACAATCCCAATAAAAATCCCAGCAAGATTTTTTTGTGGGAATGGAGAAACTGATTCAAAAATTTACATATAAATTCAAAGGATCTAGAATATCCAAAGCAACTTTGAAAAAGTCAGAGTTGGAGTACTTACATTATTCAGTTTTGGAACTTATTCTAAACCTACAGCAATCAAGACACTGTAGTACTGGTGTTTATACCAGTCATAGAGATCAATGGAACAGAACAGGGAGTCCAGAAATAGACTCATACACATGTATGGTCAATTGATTTTCAAGCTACCAAGGCAATTCAATAGAGAAAAGATAATCTTTTCTATTTCTGGAAAAACTGGATATCCATATTTAAAAACTAAACTTTGATCTTAACTGATACCATATGTAAAAATTAACTCATAATTAGTTATAGACCTAAATATAATAGCTAAAACTATAAAACCTCTACAAGAAAACATAGGGAGAAACTCTAGTTACCTTTAGTTTGCCAAGTTTTCTTAAATAGAATATTAAAAACACAAACTATAAAAGGGAATAATAAATTGAACTTCATCAAAATTAAGAATGTTTGCTCTTCAAAACACAATGTTACAAAAATCAAAAAGCAAGGCACAGAATGGGAGAAATTATTTTCAAACATATATCCAACAAATGACTTATTATCTGGAATATATAAGAAATCTCACAACTCAACAGTAATAACACAAACAACCCAATTTAAAAAATAAAATATTTTAAAAGACACTTTACCAAAGAGAATATATCAATGACCGATAAGCATATGAAAAGATGTTCAATATCATCAGTCATTAGAACGCTTTCAACTGGGTACAATTTTGCCCCTACACTCCAGAAACATTTGGCAATATCTGGAGACATTTTTGATTGTCACAACTGGGATGGAGGAAACTCCATTATGCTGGGATGTAATGAGCAGAGGCCAAGTATGCTGCTAACTTTCCTACAACGCAAAGGACAGCCCCCCCCCCAAAAAAAATATTTGATATAAAGCATCAATAATGATAAGGTTGAAAAACCTGCATTAGAAAAATGAAAATCAGAAACATAATGAGATACCAGTACCTATGCAGTAGAGTAGGTAAATAAAGGCACAGGCAAATAAAAGACTGAATATACCAAGTGTTGAAGAGAATGTGGAGTAACTGGAACCTCATACAAATCTGGTGGGAATATAAATGGTTGTACCACTTTGGAAAATAATTTGTCAGTTTTTCAAAAAGTTAATCATAAACCTACCCCAGCTATCCCACTCCTGGGTATTTCCCCAAGAAAAATGGAACCATATGTTTATACAAAGACTTAAGCATGAATGTACAAAGCAACTTTATTTGTAATAGCCCCAAACTGGAAACAACCCAAATATCCATCAGCTTGTGAATGGATAAGCAAATTGTGGTACAGTCATACAATGGAATTCTACTTGGCAATAAAAAGGATGAACTAGTGATACATGCATTAATAAATATACAAACACATATGGGTGAATATCAAAAGAACTATCTTGAGTGAAAGAAGGCAGACACCCCCCATCCCCCCCCCCCAAAATGTCCAGTTTAATTCCATTTATAAAACTCTAAATAATGCAAACTAATCTTTAGGAACAGAAAGCAGATCAGTGGTTGCCTGGGGATGGAAGTGGGGGTAGGGTAGGGAGGGGAGACAAGAAAGAATTACAAAGGGGCATGGGGACATTTTGGAGGATCATAGATGTGTTCCTTATCTTGATTGTGGTGATGATTTCAGGGGTGGTTTATAAAACCTTGTCAAAATGTACACTTTGTGTGCAGTTTATTGTATGTCAATTATAACTCAATAATGTGGAGGGAAGAAGCTATGGCTCATGTTCTGTGTTAGTGAGTAAAATCCCCCCTTTTCTCCTGGCCACTACTGACTGGACCACACCTTATTTTATAAGCCAAACAAGACTCTGTAGTACTGGACTGAAAGGAAGTCAGTGCCTCAAAGGATTCTTGACTTAAAACTCTGCCCAGTAGGAGTGCCACATATTGGATGTTACCAAAGGACCTGGGATATTGTACAGAAAATTAGGAAAGTTCTCTTGCTTTCTATGTAAAGTTACTGTTTATTTTTTATTATAAACCCTCATGACTAAGGATAGTCTGTGCATGTGAAGGAGCCAGAAAATTACACCTACTTAAACTCAACCTCCACACTCTTGCAGAAGCATTTTTACAGAACTTCTAGCCAATTCAATAAGAAACTAAAATACAGGTTATACATGTTGAAAAGGAAGAAATAAAATTGTGTTATTTGTACTGTTTGATTATATACCTAGAAAATTCAGGTGAATTAAACCAAAGAATTATTAGAATTAATAATAGGTTTTAGTAATATGCAGGGTACAAAAATACAGAATTCAGTGTTTCACAAATACCATTAAAAAACAAACACTGTAGAATGGGAAGAAAATGAAACCATTCAAAATAAGAATATTTCAACTATCCTTGTCACTTTCTCTGAATATTTTCTAGTTCTTCTGCATCCTTCTCAAAGATACCAACTAAAATTTATTTATGGAGAATTCCAGTCAAGATGGCAGAATAGATGGTTCCCAGCGTCTCTCTCTCCCACATATCAACCAATTTACAACTATAAAAATGTAACATCAGATAAGGTGGGGCTGCTGGAGCTTAGGGGGAGAGGAGGACAGACCTATGGAGTTCATGAAGGCAGGAGAAGCCACGATGAGAGAAAGAAAAAACTGCTCAGAGTGTTTCAGGCCATGGCCACTTTAAGCCTGGAGTTGCTGAGGACATGGAGCAGGAGCTGGCAGAAGCTGTAGCTGTGCCCTTTGGATGGAAGTGCTTAGAGGCAGCAGGGAGAAGAGGGCCTTGGTGGCCTGCAGGACAGCAAGACCACTAATAGAGTTCCCATGGACCCACGCAGGAGTGAGGAGCCAGAACAACTGAAAAAAGCAAGCCATTCAGAGGTTGGTGAGTCATAGCAAGGGACTGGTGCAGGGCCTGTCCCATGGGAAGTGTTTGGAGCACAGGCAGTGGGGGAGACAAGCCCACTAAGAGAACACTGGGACACAGCAAGGACAGCCGATCCATCCCCCAATCAGCACAGGACCACTCAGAGGAGACTGGTTGGGAATGCAGAATTGCAGGGGGTGCAGTTTAATGAAAAAACTCTGGCCCAGATCAGAGATTCTACACGACACAGATACACCAGGTCTCTGGAGAGCTGGAAGTACCTATAAGGTCAACCATTAAACCTTGAGCTGCACAAAAAGCCTTCCCTAGGGAAACAGCAGCAAAGCAGCAATGTAGCTCAACTGCTCAGCTCAAGTACTGGTTCCCACAGGAAGTTCTCCCATTTTAGAAGTAAGCAGAGGACAAAAAATTAGTTCTGGCCCAGGCACACCACCAGCACCTTGGAGCCCCACCCAGGGGCATGGGGCATGGATCTGAGGACCAGACACCCCTGCCCACAACCAAGCACACTGCCAGTGCCTCGGGGTCTGCCCAGAATCCTGAGGTATGTAGCCAGGGACCAGACTCTCCTCCCATAACCAGGCACACCACACCAGTGCCTCGGGGCCTGCCTGGTGACCTGAGGCATGTAGCTGGGGAGTGGACCCTCCTCCCACAACCAGGCAAACTGTGCCAGCACCTCAGGGCTTGCCTGGGAGACAGAGGCATGGAGAAGGGAACCAGACACATCCCACAATCAGGAACACCATCAGCACAAAGGAGCATTCCAAAAACATCACCTCCATGTGTGTGGCCCACCACAGCCACCACAATAACCATGGCTGCCGTGAAAGTAGCTAGGTGCCACAACCACCATGCAGATGGTCCGCCAGCCACTGGAGTGCATTGACACGAGGAGAGTCACCAGCAGAGATAAAGAAGAGGATGTCTCTCCCCACAAAGCCATTTCAGAGTGACAGAAGAAGCATCTGTTCTATGATAATATTGAGGGACCTGATCACACCTCTCAGCATTGGACAGATCATCTAGGCAACAAATTAACAGAGTAACCATTATTCTTTCAGAGGGAGAGAAGAAATCTAGGGCAATTAGAGAGGGGAGGGGGGAGGAAGTGGGGGAAGGGGAGAGATGGGACAAGGCGCATAAAGAATAATTATGATCTGTAACAATATATATGCTAGTAATATTGATTTGATCAACGTATCTCAATGTTGATCCCCCAAAATATGTATAATTAATTTTGATTCAATAAATAAATATAAATAAATAAAATGTATTTATGAATGTTATTTCTTTCTGGAGAACCTATTTCTTTGATATCCAAGTGTCATAATTTCCTATTGATTCAGTGTAATGTACTGGTTTCTATTTCATTTAGCAGATCAGTTGAAAACAACATTAATTTACACCAAAATAATTCTTCAAACTGGATATTTTTCTATATTATTATAAACTTGTATAATTCGAGAAACTGTGTAGGTAAAACAATATCTTTGTGATTGTGGATTTAAGGTTAAAAAATAACAATAAAGATACAAATATCTGTATACTCACTTGTACAAATAACCAATAGAATGTAGTTCTTTTGCTGCACAGTATTTAAAAAATATATATCTCAAAATAGAAATATGAAACAATTAAAAATGTTTTGATTACTTAAAGCCAAATAGCATTTATTATTATATGTAAAAACATTTTGACTGCTCCCTGTGGGACCCTGAGTCCAAAGAGCAGTAAGTTCATTCACTGTGCACAGATTACTGAACATTTCTAGGTCTGAGAAACTATTACATAAAATGAATGAATAGAGAATTGGCTATCTGTAAGGTCTCTTTAGCTAAAAATTTTAAGTTTCTCTCTAACATGCACATCAAGTGTTTTCATCTTCTAAAAATATTATGTAGTAAATAGTGTTTGCCTTTTAAAAAAAAAGCTCTAAGGGGTAAACATATGTTTTTGTGTTGCTATTGTTGAAAATATATCTCAATAGACACTGAAAAAGCATTTGACAGAATTCAATGTTCTTTCACGATAAAGACTCTCAGCAAATTAGGTATAGAAGGAAAGTATCTCAACACAATAAAAGCTATATATGACAAACCCACTGCCAATATCATCCTGAATGGGGAAAAGTTGAAAGCTTTTCAGTTATGAATGGGAGCAAGACAAGGATGCCCACTCTCACCAGTCCTACTTAACATAGTGTTGGAAGTCCTAGCCAGAGCAATCAGGCAAGAGAAAGAAATAAACAGCATTTATATTGGAAAGGACAAAGACAAACTGTCTCTGTTTGCAGACAACATGATCCTATATATAGAAAAACCTAAGGATTCTACCAAAAAGCTCTTAGAGCTGATTAACAATTTCAGTAATTTTGCAGGATACAAAATCAACACCCAAAATCAGTACCATTTTTATACTCCAATAACAAATGATCAGAGAAAGGAATCAAGAAAGCAAGCCCATTTACAATAGTCACCAAAAAAATAAAATACCTAAGAATCAATTTAACCAAGGAGGTGAAAGATCTCTACAATGAGAACTACAAGACACTACTGAAAGACATTAAAGAGGACACAAAAAGGTGGAAAGACATACCATGCTCTTGGATTGGAAGAATTAACATCATGAAAATGTGCATACTACCCAAAGTGGTCTACAGATTCAATGCAATTCCCATCAAAATACCAGTGACATTCTTCACAGAAATAGAAAAAATAATCCTAACATTCATATGGAACAATGAAAGACCCTGAATAACCAAAGCAATCCTGAGCAAAAATAAATAAATAAAGGTAGAGGCCATAGCACTACCTGACTTCAAATCATATTACAAAGCTATTGTAACCCAAACAGCATGGTACTGATATAAAAACAGACACACAGACCAATGGAACACAATAGAAAACCCAGGAAACAACACACATACTTACAGCCAGCTGATCTTTGACAAAGGCAACAAGAACATATATTGGGGAAAAGACTACCTCTTTGATAAATGGTGCTGGAAAAATTGGACATCCATATGCAAAAGAATGAAACTGGACTGCCATGAGCCATCCTGCTATAGGGAATGGCATGGGAGCCTGAGTGATACCCCTTGTTCTGCAGGCTACAAGGCGGTTCCATTTGTGTGGTACGGCTCCATGCAAGTTCTTGTTTGTTCACCTTTGGTTGTTTGACAAGGCTTCTGATAATTAAACAGCCTAACCTTTTGACTTAGTATGGCTTTGGGAAATTCCCTGGAGTTTCTCAAAGGACATGTTAAGATACATCAAAATTAACTGGTTTATTTAAAGGGCATTGTCAGTACTAAAGGTGTTTTTTTTTTTTGTCTTTTTGTCCTTTTTCGTGACCGGCAACGGATCGCAACCCTCAGTGTCGCGCCCGTTCCGGACCGGGACCGGCAACGGGATCGCAACCCTCGGCGTTGCCCCCGCTCCTCGCTCAGCCAGTGAGCGGCCGGTCTGTATGTGGGATCCGAACCCTCGGCGGGAGCGTCACCGCACTTCCCAAGCGGCGCACTGTAGCAGTGCGCCACTGGTGTGGCCCCTAAAGGTGTTTTTGATGCATGTTCCCGCTATGGGTTGGCTCCATTTAATTTTGTCATTAATCTTCCTTGTTAGTGATGTGTGCATGGACCCATTGTGGCTGTGGTCATGCTCTTGTATGTGTGGAATGAAGTTATTATGTTGGATTTGTATCCACATTCCCCCAGGGAGACGGTGGGTCTGGGTGCAGTAACGTTTATAACTAATTGATCATCAACCAGTTACAGATTTCTTTGTTTCTCCCCACTCCCACAGTTTCACTTGATTTACCAAGAATATGTTCTTTCTTTAGTAATAATAAGAATGATATGGTGTGTTTTTGTTAGTTTGGGTAGGATCATTTAACTTTTCACTTTGTCCCCTGTGCTGTTCCCGGAGTCTATTGGCAGGGA
>NW_007730223.1:177741-186638 GCF_000696425.1 Galeopterus variegatus
AGGCTTTGGGGTGAACTATTGATGCATGAGTAGATGTTTTTGTCACAGCATGAGTGCCTTGGAATGTTTTGACCTTTCTTTTTCAATAGAAACAAAATAAAAAATGTTATGACTAAAAGATAAATCAATGTGTAAAAGATTAGGTAAAAACATATAAATAAAGCAAGATTTTTGTGGTTGTTGTCCACACTTGCACTAAACATCTGTGGTCCATCTCTTTCTTTCTTCGCTGACGCCACACCACCAATTCAGGTCCAACGAATCCTGCGGAGCTGGTCTCCAGCACTAGACCTTTACCTCCCATCATATACCAAAATCAACTCAAAGTGGATTAAACACTTAAATATAAAACCCTAAACCTGGACAAAGACTTTATGAATAAGACCCCAAAAGCACAAGCAACAAAAGAAAAAAAAATAAACAAATGGTATTATATCAAACTAAAAGGCTTCTGCACAGCAAAGGAAGCAATCAAAAGAATGGAATGACAATCTACAGAATGGGAGAAAATATTTGCCAACTACATCCAACAAGGGATTAATATCCAGAATATATAATGAACTCAAACAACTTCACAGTAAAAAAAAAAAAAAAAAAACCCAAATAACCCAATTAAAAAATGGGCAAAGAAGCTGAATAGATATTTTTCAAAGGAAGACATACAAATGGTCAACAGGTACATGAAAAAATTCTCACATTTCAAGAGAAACGCAAACCAAAATCACACTGAGATATCATCCTACCCCAGTTAGACTGGCCATTATCAAAAGGCCAGGAATAACAAATGCTGGCGAGGATGTGGGGAAAGAGGAACTCTTCTACACTGTTGGTGGGACTGTAAATTAGTACTGCCACTTTGGAAAACAGTATGGAGGTTTCTCAAACAACTACAAATAGAACTACTATCTGATCCAGCAATCCCACTACTGGGTATATACCCAGAGGAATAGAAATCATCATGTCGGTGGGATACCTGCATTCCCATGTTCATTGCAGCTCTATTTACAGTAGCCAAAACATGGAACCAACCTAAATGCCCATCAGTGGACGACTGGATAAGGAAAAATGTGGTATATATACACAATGGAGTACTACTCAGCCATAACAAAGAATGAAATTCTGCCATTTGCAGCAACATGGGTGAGCCTGGAGAAAATTATGGTAAGTGAAATAAGCCAGACACAGAAAGAGAAATAGTGCATGTCCTCACTCATAACTGGGTGCTAAGAAAGAAGGAAAGAAAGAAAGAAAAGAAGAAAGGAAGGAAGGAAGGGAGGGAGAAAGGGAGAAAGAAAGAGAGAAAGAAAGAAACCACAATAATACATTGAACTTTCAGAAGGAGAGAACAAACCTAAGGATACTAGAAATGGGAGGAGATGGAGGGGGGTTGGAGAGTGACTGGTCAGGTAAGGGGCATAAAGAATTATTACAATTTGTAATAATGCATATGCTAATAAAAATGAAAAAGTATGGAGGGTGGAATCACTGGATTTTGGACTTGCAGTGTTTCAGTGAGAAATTACTTCTTCCTCTCCCTATGGGAGAGTAAATTCGGTGCTTTTTGCCATTAAAACAGGCCAAGTAAGGCCAAAGGGCAGCTTCAAAGAAATAAATAAGCCCTAAAGGATAAACAAGTTTTTGTGTTGCTAATATATGACTGTAATATTAATATCCTTTTATGTATCCTATACTAAAAGGTGGCACATACTGAATGTAAAAGGGATCAGAATTCTGTATGTCTTCCCTTAGCTCTATTGAAAGTCAACTCTCTACTAAAGTAATAATATTGCTAAAATCAAATAGAAACAGTTTTTATCCTTAAATACCAGGTCACCATTTTTTATCACTGATAATAAATAAGTAAGAAAATATCAATAATTGAGCAATTATTCAGTTAATATTTATTAGGCACTGTAAGTTCTGAAATAGTTCTTAGTGAAATAGATTGATACAGAGCCCAGAAAGAACAAACCATGATATTAAGGAGCTTTCAATCTCAGCAGAGAAAATGAATATATTTAAAGCATATTTCATGAATGTATGTTTTTTGGGGAAAACAACGTGTCTATATTCAAGTAATCCTCCTTAAAATATTTTTCCCTTATACCACATGAATACACCTTTGAGGATAACTAGATGTACAAAACTAGCTGCAGTGTCCTAACATTCATGTCAAATATTTTAGGGCACATTCATTCATTCTTTCATTGATCCGTTTATTCAACCAATACTGTGTATTTAGCAAGTGCCTGCTTTGTGACACTGTTCTGGGCCTAGAAACACAGCTGTGTATAAAAGAACAAGGTCTCTACTCTCCTCAAGTTTACATTCCAGGGGGTACATATAACTTGTAGCCCAAATGTTACTTTTTTCTTAATGAAATGTTGCATCAACTTGTATATGTAACTATTTTCCCTAGTCATAAAAAATAATTCTTGCTTATTGGAAAAAAACAACAACCATAATATGAAAAAGACGACAGTTTTGTAATCCCATCCCTTGGCTTAATTACCATGAATAGTTTGGTGTATGTACTTAAGGCTTTTAAAAATATTTTTAAATGTACAAATGCTTTTTTCACTTAGCAACACAGTATACCATGAACATCTTTCCATACCAATGTGTCTAGATCTAACTCTTCTTTTCTTTTGGTTGCATAATATACTATTATTACAGGCTATAATTTATTTCAACCGTTCTTCTATTGATCATCATTGAGGTTATTTCTAGTTTTTCCATTATAATTAGTGCTTCTAGTGTTTTGTTTAAGAAATCTTTGTCTAGCCCAAGTTATTTTCAAATACACATTGTGGGGCCTAGGGACAGAGAGAGAAACAACTCCGGCTTACAGCTGTCTCGCTGGCCTCGGGGGACAGAAACTGGAGTTTAGAGTCTTTGTGCAGCCAATATCTGAGGGCTTAAGGTCTCAGAGAAAAGAGGAATGTAAAGCCACAAGCTTGGTACTCTGCATGCAATTTATCTTCAAGGCTTTTCTAATTGTTAAGCTGTACATGCGCAGAATAAAAGACTGAAAAACCCAGGAAAAGGCAGCTAGATGCTGAGAGGCCCAAAATCCAAGGAGAAATTTTGACAGTCTTACCTGTCTTTCTTCATTTCCTGTTTTGTCAGGGGTTGGCATGGAGGCAGGAAGAAGATCTTAAATGTCAAACTAAAGCCTGGGAGCTAGTAGAAAGTCCAGAGGGATTTTAGGGAGGGCTTCTTGTGACTGTTGTACCAATGATGAGACTGCAGCACAGGGTGTTGCGCCCCACCTACAGTCACATATCATCCACGGTGGCAGAGCCAAGGTCACTGACCCCTCGTCTAGGCTTCCTCAGATGACTGCAGGTGCCTCAAGACCCTGTTGGCAGTGCACGTGCAAGTGTGGGTCAGAGGCAAGGAGAGGTCTGGCCAAAAGTGGTGACTTGGATTTGGAAGAAAGAAAAGATGTTGGAAGCCAGGAAATGGTGAGAGAACAGAGAGAAAGAGCTCAAGGATGAGAACAGGACCCCAGAATTTTCCCTCAGGGAAGGATATGGGATAGGAGACCTAGAACTAGGAAATTATGAATGCTAGAGGACTCTAAAGGGGAGGTGGAGAGGAGGATAGGAAAGATAATTACTTTGAGACCTGCTGAGTTTCATGGATTGGCAAGACATGGAGGTGGAAGTGACCAACAGGCAGTTGGAAATGTGGGTCTAAGGTTTAAAAGAGAGATTAGTGCTGTTCCATATTCCAGTTCCTGCCTTCCTTTATTCCTTCCTTTTATAACTGTGGTAATTAAATATATAGTCATAGTTGCAGCTACAGAAATAGATGGGATCTTTAGGTGGAAAATGCATAAGGAAAATAATTTTAAAGAAGTATGGTATATTAGAATTTTACAATTAAAAAAATACAAAGGTTCTTCAAAAATTTCATGGAAAGATTCATATTATCTTTTAATTCTATTTGTCCACAAATTTTTTGAAGCACCCTCATAGGTAATCTGATTCATCATGAAGACTAGATGCCATGACTGTAATCCTAGAAAAAGGATCATCTGGATTTTACTTGGCTGTAGAACTAATGTCAGTTAGAATGCCATTCATTCCATGGCTGGACATTTCAAATCATTCAAAAGCTTCTTGTATTGAGTTCAAACTAGATTTGAAAGATTGATGCTGTCTAGCATTGGCAAGGATGTAGGGAATGACCACTCTTATCCTCTGTTCATGACCTGTCAATTGGTACATCTTTTCTGGAAGACCCTTTGTCTATATGAGGCAGGGCACAATAGTGACACGCCCCAGGGAGGCTGCACATGACTATTCAGATGGGATCGACCGTAGCTGCCTCCTTGCTTTGTGGTTAATGAGCCCGTAATAAATAAGCTGATGACAGCTTAACCACCCTACCAATCAGTGCGCTACACCTGGAACTTATGGTTTTTGAACAGAAACTTAAAACCATAGAAACCACAGAATCTGCACACTAGGAGGAAAAAAGTGCAGACTAGACCAAGAAGGGCAAAGTTAAGGGAAAAGTGACCTCACTGCACATGACCAAAAACTTCAGAAACTCAGGAACATATGACAGGTAGCTGATACAACCTTGAATCAGCCCATTAGGACTTAATTACCCTTAACCCTCCCCCACGGCTGAATATTCTTCCCCTTAGTTAGGATAGGTGAACACCTCCATCCCAGAACAACATATAAACCCTCCCCTTAAGAATCCACAGTGTGTTCCTCTCTCATGAAGATGTCCATGCACTCTCCCGCGTGTACTTTCACTTCACAATAAAGCCCTACTGTTGGAGTGTTTTGACTATCCCTCTTGCTTTCCTTTCATTGTATGGGTGCTTGCTGCAATGCATATCCCTGTTGGTCCTGTGAAAGATTTTTCTTCACAGTTTGACTGGGATCTTAGAACTGCTGTCTGGTAACAAATAGGTACCCAAATTTAAAATGTATATTTTTGATTTAGCAATTCCACTTATAATAATTTATCTTGGTAAAATAATTAGAGAAGTACAAATGTGCACATTTCAGGTATATTCATTGGCTCATTTTTTATTGTAAACTTTTAAATTGAAATATACATACAAATTTGTATAAAATATACAAATTTTAAGTGTGTCCTGCAATCAATTTTTATAAAATGAACACTCCTATATATCTGCCATCAAAGTACAGAATGTCACTGGCACCTCAGAAACCTCTCCTGCTCTTTCCCAGTCATTACCTTCCCAAAGGTAACAACTACGCTGACTTTGCAGACTGAGAATACTATGCAGCCGGAAGTAATACTTGTGGGAGGGAAGAGAAGAGGAAGGGAGAGGGGAGAAGGGAAGGTAGGACAAGGGAGAAGAGGGCAAAAAGCATGATGAAGCAGAAGTGTAAGTTGGACTAAGTTGCAATCTCAACAAGGTCTTCAACTAACTGTTCGGGGAACACTGAAGCTGGAATGGTTCTTCAGAGTTAGTCTAAATTGGGGCAAGGATCTTTATATTCAGACCTAGGATTAGGGATGTAATCTTGGCCCTGTCAGCTCTTTTCAGCTGAGGCACTTCCCAAGAAGACCTTCATTCCCGAAGGGGGATCTTGATGGTGCATACTATTATTTCTGCTTGGTTTTAAACATTGTATAAATGGTATCATATAGTATACACTTTTGTGTGTTTCTTCTTTTATTCAATATTATGTATTTGAGATTAATCCATATTGTTTCATTTCATTTTAGTATGCCATAATATACATATTTACTTCAAAAAGTTTGTGGAAAAGTAGAGTTAAAAGATGACATGAATCTTTCCATGAACCTTTTGAAGTATCCTTGTATTCATTGATTCTACTGTAGCTAAGCATTTGCTTAGGTTTCAGGTATCAGCTAGTATGAATAGTGCTACTGTGAATATTATCGTGCGTGTCTTTTGATGTATATTTACATGCATTTCTGTTGGGTATATACTGAGAAAAGTGTAATAGAATAAGCATATGTTCAGCTTTATTAAATACTGCCAAACATTTTTCTAAAGAAGTTGTACAAATTTACACTCCTACCAGCAATGTAAAAGAATTTCAGTTGTTCCAAATTCTCAGCAATACTTGATAATGACTGTTAAGTGTTAGCCATTCTGGTGGGGGTAGTGGCATCTCTATGTAGTTTTTTCTGATGACTAGTGATATTGAGTGCATTTTTCTGATAATTCGTGATGTTGAGCACTTTCCCATACGCTTATTGGCCATTTGAATACTCTCTTTTGGAAAGGGCCTTGTAGCCATTTTTTATTTGAGTTTTCTGTCTCGTTCTTGTTGCTTTGTAGGAATTCTTTATTTCTCCTAGATACAAGTCCTTTGTCAGATATGTATTACAAATATCTTCTCCCTCTTTGAGGCTCAAATTTTTATTCTTTTATGCATAGAAGAAAAACTCCAGGAAAATTGACTAAAATATAAACAGTAGTTGTGTCTGGATGTTAGATTTTCCTCCTTTTTACTTCTTCATTTTTGCAGTTTTTTGAGGATCACGTAATGAACATTTAAAACAATAAAAGGAATGAGTTGTTTAAGGAAGATGGTTTATTTAAAACATGACGATGCAGTTAGAAAATGACCTATTGCAAGAGGTTAGTCAAAAGAAGAACGTCGCTACACAATTTGCCTTTAACATTCCATACTTGCCTGTCCAAATCTGCTAGAGACATCTGGTGGAGAGAGTTGGTAAGTTTGCAGCAAATGTTAGAATGTGCTGAACCTGCCATCTTACCACGTGAAAATGTACTAAAACACACCCTGGTTTTCTTATCATCTCAGTTTTTAAATAACTAGAAAGAACTTTCTGTTGGACTAAGCCTAGCTCACCAGTAGGCTGGGTTTGGGCCTGAATAGCACATATAACAAAACTTTAGATAGACCAAAAGACAGTGAGGTTAGAAGTAGAAATGGAACTGATTCAGTGCTGGCTACATAATTTGTGGGACTTAGTACAAAATTTAAATGTAGGGCCCCTTGTTCAAAAAGGAAGGGGAAAGGTGCCATTGAAGGTACTAAAAAGTAGAAAGATTTTTCCTTTCTTTTTTTTTTTTTTTGACTGGTAAGGGGATTGCAACCCTCGGCACGGTGTGTTCTGCACCAGGCTCAGCCCGTGAGCACCGCAGTCTCCCAAGCGAGCCACGAGGCCGGCCCAATTTTTCCTTTCTTCTATGGTCTTTCTCTCTCAACTGGTCATGGTTTCATTTAGTTAGTCTGTTTACTATTTAATGTCATTCTAGGTAAAAAAAACAAAACTAAAGGGCCGGCCCGGTGGCGCACTGCTACAGTGCGCCGCTTGGGAGCACGGTGGCGCTCCCGCTGAGGGTTCGGATCCCACATACAGACCGGCCGCTCACTGGCTGAGCAAGGTGCGGGCGCAACAGTGTTGCGATCCCGTTGCCGGTCCCGGTCCGGTACAGGCGCGTCACTGAGGGTTGCGATCCGTTGCCGGTCACGAAAAAAAGACAAAAAGGAAAAAAAAAAAACTAAAAATTTAAGTTATTAGCATGAATTTTGCCATTCAACTTTATATTATGCAATGCCAATTTTATTTGTTTATTTTAGGGTGTTTTTTTAATTTTAAGGAATAAAGTTTATTGAATACAAAGAATTGACAACATATTTCTACCGGGTAATTAAATGAGACATCATATTTGTGACATCTTCCGGATGAATGGGGAGATACTGCTGTTGATTGTTGAGAAAGAAAAGTAACATAAAGACAACAGGACAGACATTTTTCTTAGATTTGCTCATTTTTCAGGACTGATGCATAATGCCTTTTTTTCTCTGAAGGGATTTGGCATATGTTCTCTGTTGTGTCTCAAATTAATTACTTTGAGATTTCTCTTCCAGGGAGTGGAGCTTGGTGGTAAGTATATTGCTGCATTGATCTAACTCCTCAAGAACTTTCTTAAGCACTATGGGTTTGGCATGCCCCGTTGCTTGCCTGGCTGTTGCAATGCCAATTTAAAATGCGGGTATAAGAGTACTTAACTCATATGTGGAATTACCAAATTACACTATTCATTTTTCATAGCATGTACATGGATATGTATTTTGTTCTTACCAGAACAGTGGAAATGCTGCAGGAAACTAATTCAATTGTCTTTATGAGTATTTCACTTCTCGTTCCCCCACATTCCACCAACCCTCTCTACCTGGGGCTTACTGGCAAGGAAAGACTGAAAAGAGAAGGAACTATGGGTGGCCTTGTCTTTCCCTTTCCTTCTATGTCATCATTTTCAGCCTATGTGATTTGCTAATACAGGAAGATAACATGAATAAAGGATATGATAGGTTTCCTTGGTCATTCATGTTTCTTAGAACCATTGCCTTCTCTTTACATTTGAAGCAAATTCTGGTTCTTCGGAGCTGTCAGAGCCCCTACTTAGTCATAAATGTAATACACTTACCATGTACGTGCTTTGAGTCTCATTGAACTCATATACACCACAGGTCCAAAGGGTTTCTGTGCTCGCAGGGTGCTGTGATCACTACTTGTATGTGAGCAGATCTGCAAGGAGAGGAGGCACACACATATTGTGCATCTCGCCTCCTGTTTTGTGTGGTTACAATAAGGAGATGATCAAAGTATGATTTCACAAATCACATGCTTTATTACCATACAAAAAGATTCTTTTTTTTTTAGTGCTCAAAGAGCAAAAGAATAACAAGAACCAATCTCACAGGAAATATGTTGGATAGAAAAGGTACATTAACCACATAGAGAGCCACTTCCGATTTCATTTAGAGTCCTACAAGGTACTTCAAAAAGTTCATGGAAAAATGAAATTAAATGATAATACAAATCTTTCCATACTTTTTGAAGACTCCTCATATTAAAGTCTATTTGCTCAATTAGGATCTAAGCCGGCCTCC
>NW_007730223.1:187077-193754 GCF_000696425.1 Galeopterus variegatus
ACTTTTTGAAGACTCCTCATATTAAAGTCTATTTGCTCAATTAGGATCTAAGCCGGCCTCCATAGATGTAAAGTCTAATTAAAGTTTGAAGTTAGCTTTCTACAAGAGATTCTCAGGAGAAATGGTTTCGCCAACACAGTGGAGATCTGCGACAACACACAAAGTCCCTGGATGCTAGCCAGCGGTGCTGTGTGGGCAGGGGAGGCTTCAGAGAATAGCTTCAATGCTGGCAGACAGTAGCCCTGCCACAGCCTAAGTAAGCTCTCAGGATGTCTGTCAAAATCTTGGGTTTATATGTGTTTGGAGTCCAGTAGTTGAGCCCAATAACTCACATATGTGGTCTGATAAGGTGTGACATAACATTCTGGCAGAGAGGGGGATTACAGTCCATGTTCTTACCATAGCACAACATACATTGTTCATTTAGTGAGTGTTTGGAATCATTTCAAAGCTACACAACACCTCCATTCGTGCACATGTTTCATTGTCCCTTAGATTTAACTTACAAAACACAAGTTCGAAGATAAAATTTTTAAGAATTCCAGCATGGCTATCTCAGAACATTAAAACAAGCACTGTGCCCTTCTGAGTTGGCACACTCAGAGGTCTTCTGCAACTGCATGGGTCACGAACCCCTGAAGTCAGCCCAGGACTGGGGTGCATTTCTTTTTTTTTTTTCTTAACGGGTAAAGGGAGTACACTCTTAATCCTGCATGATGATGCTCCTTTAGGATTAGAAACATTGAAAATACAGCCTAGAATATTAAAATCATATTTAGAATTATAGGCATTTTAAAAGAATAAGCAAAGCAAAACAAAACAACAACAGTAACAAAAAGAATTATAGGCATTTTATTAGAGCCAGAATTTTGGCTAGCCTGAGTATCAGATAGAAATAATAAGCAAATAAAACCTTTTAAGAAAGATGTCAATGATTAAAATATCTGCTTCACCAGACCAGTTTCAAAGATCTGTCTGTGTGCATACCACGTTTTGAGTTCCCTGCTATTCTAAGAGGACATTTGTAGTTACTTAGGTTAGCCTTATGAGCATGTTTTTCAACCTACCACCAGATACAATTAGAGCTATTAACTATGGATGGGAAAGGTTACACCTTACTGTTTCTACTTTCTTTTTGCATTTAGCACTTAGAGAAAAGAATAAAAGCAGAACTAGAGGACAAGAAGAAAACTATAGGAAACTTTTGTTTGCTTTTTTCCCCTTTTAGGAAAACAGCAAATGTGCACATCTGTATTTTACCTTTTCTGCCGTGGGATGGGAGATGCTGTTTTTGGTGCAGTAGCTTTGTTTAGGCTGGTTACAGTAACACGCTCTGGGCTTTGGATGCATGGCAAGGAGTTATGACCAGCTGCTGTGGACTGGGCGGAGTGAACAGACTCCCTAAGTGGAATGGCTAAGCCAGGTACAAAGCAGAGACTTGACACAAGTTTGTCTGCATTCTGAGCACTCAACAGGTAGAGACAGAAGGTGTGGTTTGATAAGAGGGGGCAGCAAGCCTGGCAGTAGGGGAATTGCCAGGGTCAGGAATCTCAGAGCTTTCTCACAGGTCTCAGGAGAGGAGTAACTGCACTTGCGTTTGTCCTATATTGCCATTATGCTTTTGTTGCCAGGAAGTTCCCTTTTTTGTCATCTTGATGAATTCATATATTTATTGCCACTTTTTTGTCATCTTGATGAATTTATATATTTATTTCCATTCCTTAGGGGGTGAAGCAGATAAATGACTCATGAGTAGAAAAGTGAGTGTGGCTACGGGTTGGAGTAATCTGGCTGTGAATGTCATGAGACCTCAGTGATAAGACCAAGGGATGTGTGATCAGAGGTCAGGCCAAGGCCAAAGCCGGGACAGCTCAGTTGCAATGAGTGACAAAGATTGCTAGTCGTCCTCCAATACCTCTTTCCTATCTTCCAGGGTGATAAAACTCCTGATTTTTGTCTGGGTACGTGGCTGCCCAGACTGGAGACTACATTTTCCAGCTTCCCTTATAACAAGGTGTAGTCATATGACTAGGCTCTGGCTCTTGGGGTGAAAAACCTTTCATGCTTTTTTTCTTCTTTGTCTTTTCCTCTATCTGGCTGCCTGAAATACAGATCCTGTTGTCCTAAACCATGAGAAAAAGGGACGTGATCTGGGGATGGGGGAGCAATGAGATGGAAAGAAAGTGAGACCCTGAGGACTTTAGGGTAGAGCTGGCTTTCAGCTCTGGACCACTTACCACTCCACTTTGCTTAACTGAGAGAGAAACTGCTTCTATCTTACTTAAGCAATTGTTATTTTGGCATTTCTGTCACTCATAGTTAAACCTAATGCTCACCGATATAGAGTATTACTGCTACTTATTCTGGCTGGACTTCCTCCAGACAGAAGGGCTATCTAATGGACTTTACACATAGGTACAATGACCTGTTTTTTATAACACAGCAGAAGGCCCGTTACAGAATACTCATCCCTTGGCACTTCAAAATCTCATGCAGGGAGCCTGTAACAAAGGGGTTAGAAGAAGCCAGGGCAAAAGATTGGCAACATACAAAGTGCATTAAAAGGCAATGATCTTCAGACCCCTACTCAGTGTAGGAACCAATCCTTAAGAACAGTCGGGCTGAGGGAGGGGTGATATAAGTGGAAACAAGTGGCTGGTGTACTGAGTGACAGGTGAAAGGAATGTGTAGAAAATGTTTTAAAAAGAAGATCTTAAAGAATATTTGATTAATTAATTAATTTAGATTTTTTAAAATGCAGGTAAAAAACATCTAGGTGAAAAATACAGTGTTATGCCATGACAGCTGGGAATACACAAATTTTGCTCATTATTTTAAATAATATAATGTGAGTAAATGTCTAACACAGCACTTGGAATACAGTGCTCAATATGTGTTAATGTTAATATAATATTGTTATCTTATAGAATTAGTCTTATTAATTACTGACTAAATGGGGTGAGATCTTTTACTTATTTCATGATGTTTTTGTTTTCTGATAATTTTTAGGTTGACTGCATTAATAGTGAAAGTATTAGTAGCTGTGTTTTATTGAGCATCTACTATGTTAAAGATGTTTTACACATTATTTCATTTGCTTCTTACAATATTCCTGAGACATGGAATAAATCATTTTACCAGATGAAGAAACTGGGATTCAAAGAGGTTACATGGCTTAGTATCTAGCAAAATCACATAGTAGTTGGTGGTGAATCTAGGTCTGTTTAACTCCAAAGCCCATGTTCTTTCCCTCATACCAGTTCTCACTCTTTCCTTGGTAGTAAGGTGTATATCACATTTCATTTGTGGCTCACTTTGGCCTATTGAAGCAAAAGGTGAACAACAATGATCCCATAGTCCTGCATTTTAGTAGATTTTAAGTTAGGTAATGAATATAAGTAGTAAATGATTTCATGAAAGAAGGAATAAAGTACAGTTATGAGAAATTTGAGAAACAAAACAGCAAAATGTAAATGAATAACTTTCTTATGGATAGGAACTAAAAAAGAAAACAACTGTTATTAAATATTTGCTAATTGCTTTATTAGTGAATTTAGTACCTTCATGAACAATTGCTTTGTTGTTATAATCTTCATCAAGTTGTAAGTTAAGCTTTTTTTAAATGTAACTTTATTAATATTTTGTACATTCTAGGATGTTGTTGCAGAGCAGTTGGGAGCGCGGGGGAGAGGGGAAGGGGGAAGAAAATGGGATGGAAGAAGCATGAAAGAGGGGGGTGGGATTGAGGCCTGTGGCAGCCCCCTCATTCCCACAGGGGACACTGGGGCGCTTCCTGTGGTGGCTCAGTCGTTGCTGCTGGGCTGGCTGTGGGTGTCGGGGTGTGTGGCTGAGGCCTGGGGCCCCCCACTGCTCTGGTTTGGGAGGGCCCAGGGCACTTCCTGCAGCAGCTCGGTGGTTGCCGCTGGGCTAGCTGCGTGTCGGGGGGGCGTGGCCAAGGCCCTCATCCCCCACCCTTGGAACTGGCTGTGGGTATCAAGGGGGCATTGTTGAGGCCCCCAGCCCTCCCCTCTTTCTGGCTTGGTAGCCCAGGGTACTTCCAGTCCTTCTAGGTGTTATAGGTGTTCTTCAGTGAAATGAGACCTTTACTAGTTAATATCAAACTTTGTCTCTGGTTGTGGATACTTTGTTTTTTCTTTCAGTTCTGTGTTGGATTATTTGCTGTTCCCACCACTTAAACTCTGTGCTGGAACTCATTTGTTGCCATTTGCTTACTTCTAAAATGGGGGAACTTCCTGTGGGGACCAGCGCTTGAGCCCTGTGGTTGAGCTGAATTGCTACTTTGTTGCTGATTCCCTAGGGAAGACTTTTTGTGCAGCACAGGTTTTAATGGTTGACTTTATAGGTACTTCTGGCTCTAGAGAGATCCAGTCCACCTAGGTTGTGTAGAAACTCTGTTCTAGGCCCAGGTGTTCTCATCAAACTGCACCCCCTGCAGTTTTACATTCCTGACCAGCCTCCTCTGAGTGGTTCTGTGCTAATTGGGGTGCAGATCAGCTGTCCTTGCTGTGCCCCAGTGTTCTGCCAGTGGGCCCATCTCCCCCACCACCCATGCTGCAAACACTTCCCATGGGACAGGCCATGCACCGGTCCCTTGTGATGACTCACCAGTCTCTGAGTGGCACCTTTTTTTCAGTTGTTGTGGCTCCTTGCTCCTATGTGGGTCCATGGGAGCCCTACTAGTGGTCTTGCTGGCCTGGGGCCTACCAAGTCCCCTTCTCCCCTGCCGCCTCCAAGAAACTCCATCCAAAGTGCACAGCTGCAGCTTTTGCTGGCTCCTGCTCCGTGTGCTCAGCAGCTCCAGCCTGGAAGCTGCTGGGGCTCAAAATGGTCAGAGCAGTTTTTTCTTTCTCTCATCATGGCTTCTCCTGCCTTCATGTACTCCGTAGGTCTCTCTTCCTCTTCCCCTGAGCTCTAGCATCCCCAGCTTGGCTGTCGTTGCTCTTTTACAGCTGTAAATTGGTTGATTTGTGGGAGAGAGTGATGCTGGGGACCATCTATTCTGCCATCTTGACTGGAAGTCAGTTAAGCTATTTTATTCCAAATTTTTACAAAAATTGAGTTATAGATATACATAACATTGGATATGATACTGGACAAACAATGTTTAAATGAAATAGCTAATTAGCTTGTGACTAACTACCTTGACCTGTTGCTAGGAAATAGCTTCTTTTATCCTTGTTTCTATTACTTGTTACCCGGTCTGGGACGTATCTCCTAATCTATGGCTTTGTACCTTCATTGTTCATAGAAGCATTATTCACAGTAGCCAAAAAGGGGAAGCAACCCAAGTGTCATTGACAGATGAATAGATAAACAAAATGTGGGAATCCATGCAATAGAATTGTACTCAGCCTTAAAAAGGAAGGAAATTTTGACATGCTACAACGTGGATAAACCTTGAAGATATTATGCTAATGAAATAAGCCTGTCACAGAAAGGACAAATGTATGATTCCACTTATAAGAGGTACCTAGGGTAGCCAAATTCATTGAAAAAGAAAGGAGAATGGTGGTTTCCAGAGTCTGGGGGGAAGGGGAAATGGAAAGTTATTATTTAATTGGTATGGAGTTTAAGTTTGGGAAGAAGAAAAAGTTGGAGAATGGTGATGGTTGTACAATAATATGAATATACTTAATGCCACTGAACAGTATACTTATAAATGGTTAAAATGGTAAAATTTAAGTTATGTGTATGTTACTACAATTTTTTTTAAAGTAAAAAAAATTACCTAAGATGCTTAAAAATGAGCAAATATTGACTATTTACATTTTACACTTTTCTTTTGCTATGTAGCTTATTGAAGGTACCAAAAGAAGTGAAATGGACATTAGTCAGGCATTAACAGAAAAAACTGAAGGGTCTAAATCAGTGCTGTCCAATTAGAATTGGACTGCATGTGTAATTTAAAATTTTCTTGTAGCTACATTAACAAAAGTACAAACAAATAGGTAAAGTTAACTGTAGCAATATACATTATTTAACCCTACAAATCCAGTATATTATCATTTCACTTTGTTATCAATATAAAGAACTATGAATATTTCACTTTTTTTTCATAAAACCCAGTGTGCATTTCTACTTACAGCACCTGTCAATTAACACTAGCCACATTTCACGAGTACAATAGCCACATGAGGCCAGTGGCTACTGTTTGGACAGTGCAAGTTTAGACTGCCTATACATTGGATCATGATTCTCAGAATAATCTGGATAATCAGATCAAAATCCTTAGAATTTATTTTTTTTTAAAAAAGGACAACATAGAACTAACCTGCCACATGCATGGCCTAGCATATGGTATATTGGCATGATAAATTCATAAAAAATCTGTCCTGGTGGAAAAGGAATATCAAAGCTATAAATTTCCCACTTTATTGTAACTCCCTCCTATATTCTGAGGACAAGAATACATTAACTCTCTGCATTTTCATTATTTGTCTACTTTGATATGACCATTTAACCCTATGATGAGTTTGTTCCCATCATTAGTTGTTCTAATGTTTTACATCACCATTGACATAACTGGACTTGTTTGAAAGGATGAGGTTGGTAAGCCACCCTGACAAGAAGCTTCCTGCTTTTAGAAATATTTAACTTAAGGGCCAGCCCGTGGCTCACTTGGGAGAGCGTGGTGCTGACAACACCAAGTCAAGGGT
>NW_007730223.1:193956-202406 GCF_000696425.1 Galeopterus variegatus
TTTAAAAAAACAAAAACAACAACAACAAAATATTTGACTTAAGATAGATGAGTTTAAACAACCTTGTTATCTCAAGATACTCATTCTTAAACTCAGTTGGAAGGATTTAACTTTTGCTACAGGTAGAAATGGCTGGTTTCCCTTATATTCTTGCTATTACAAGCTCTCGTTCTTGCCCTATTATCTCATATTTGCCCTAAAAACATGAATGGAAGAAAAGTGACTTAACTATTACTTTTCCCCCTTAAATTTTTTTTTTTTTTTGGTCAGCTGGCCAGTATGGGGATCTGAACCCTTGACCTTGGTGTTATCAGCAGCACACTAAACTGAGCGCCCTTAACTCTTAATAGGGCTGATATCCAGGACTTGAAAATTAGCTTTGGCAGTGTGCCATTGCTTATTCTCTGACACAGGGGTCCATAGGTTACTTCAAGCATTAAAATATTTGTTTGACATTGAGAACTTAACAGACTAGCTATAGGACTAATTCTCAGCATTATAGCAAAGGTTTCTGAAATATTTTGTAAATAATGGCTAGAAGATGCAGCTGATACTGCATATTAGTTCTTGTCCAGTTTCTGAGCCCAATTCATTCAGTCAACACTTACTTAACACTGACTATGTGCCCAGACATTTTTCTAGGCAATGAAGATACATGATATATGAAAATCCCTGCCCTTGTGGAGCTAACATTCTAGAGGGAGAGACAGACAAAACATCTCGTATCTTGTATTGTAAGGCAACAAGTGCTATGAAGGGAAAAGCAGGGAAGGCGTAGGATGTGCAGGATGGGGTGGGGGGAGTGTAGGTTACAATAGAGTGAAAAGTGAATATCATACTGGTACAGTGACATTTGAGCCAAGATTTGATAGAGATGAGGGAGGGAACAATGTGACATCTGGAGAGGCTTTCCAGTTCGAGAGAACGGCAAGTGCAAAGGTCTGAGGAGGAGGGAGCATGCTTGGCAAGTTCAGGGCATGGCAAGAAAGTTCAGGGCACAGCAAAAAAGCCTGGAACAAAGTGAGCAAGGGGGAGAGTGCCCCCCCTTAGTCTGTTCAGCCTGCTATAACAAAATAACATAAACTGGGTGGCTTATAAACAACAGAAATTTATTTCTCATACTTCTGGAGGCTGGGAAGTTGAAGATCAAGGCAGATTCAGTGTCTGCTGAGGGCCTGTCTTCTGGCTCACAGCCTTCTTGCTGTGTCCTGACATGGTGGGAGGGGTACGGGGTCTCTCTCAGGCCTCTTTTATAAGGGCACTAGTCCCATTCATGAGCCACCCTCCGATACCCCAATACCATCACCTTGGAGGTTAGGATTTCATTACTTGAGTTTAGTAGACGAGGGACACAAACATTTACACCATTGTGGAGAGGACTTCCTACTCTGTGGAGGAGCAGGAAGAGTGAACGGTGGGCCCAGTAGGCTATGTAAGGGCTTTGGCTTTTACCCTGAAAGAGCTGAGGAATCATTTCAAAGGTTTTGAACCAATCAGAGACATGATCTGATTTTCAAGTATGTTTGAAAAGGATCACTTTGACTTCTGCGTTGAGAATAAACAGTATGAAGGAAAGTGAGGAGTTTATTGCAATAATCCAGGTGAGGCATAAAGAAGACCTAGAGCAGGGTGAGGAGTAGGAGAGTGATGACAAATGGTTGGTGCCTTGGACTGGACTGTGTCCCCCTAAGTCCACGTATTAGAAACCTACCCCCCACTGTGACAGTGTTAACAGGGTGGGAAATCCTATTATGGCAATTGAAAGATGGGGCCTTGAAGGGGCGATTAGATTGTGAGGACCATGCTGAAGTGAATGGATTACTAATGGCAGTCAGAGATGTGGTTCTAAGGGCTTTAAAAGAAGGAGTGAGCAGTTAGCTCTCTCTCTTGCTACACCGTCCGCCATGTGACACCCTGCATTGCTATAGAGTCACCTCAGCAGATGTGTTTATGGGACTTTGGACTTCCCAGCCTTGGAAACTGTAAGCAATAAATATTGTTTCTTTACAAATTACCCAGTTTCAGATTTTTTTTATAAGCAACAGAAATGGACTAATACAGTTGAATGCTGGATATGTTTTGAAAGTGGAGCCAAGAGGGTTTCCTGAGCAATTGAATGTGGGTTGTGAGAATAAGAAAGGAATCGATGTTGACTTTAATTTCCAGAGACTTTTCTAACTGATCTGCAGTTGAAGCTCTCTTTTTACCCCTCTCCATCTAAGTGACATGGCAGATTAATCTCTTGTCTACTCTCCTGTGAAACACACTGACTGAAGCATAAGACAACTGACCTTCCTGGCCTAGAGGCTTCTCTCTACAACACCCCTCCATCATCACCCCCAACTCTTGTTCCCATGAGTTGTCAAGACTTGTTGACTTTTTTCCAAATTCTATATTGCAATTTTACTTTCAATAATTCAATTGGTTAATTAAATATAATGTAAAATAATGGAACATGATCTTGAAAACAAAGAATTAAAGGCTTTGGTAAGGGTTGATAAAAGTGAATCTTAAAAAATTACTGTTGAGTATGAAACAACTGTAAAAACAGAGGGAAAAATTATAAAAATCCAGAATGATTTTGTCCTCATATTGTTTTACAAATGATTTTAAGTTCTTCCTCTAAAGAAGCTAAAACTAGAAATCATACTCACCTGCACGTGGCTTATGCAAGGAAGACAATGCAGATCTATCAGTAGATAACATGTTTAAAGGAAGGGCCTTGACTTTCCTGTAAAGACTGACAATGAATGCATATAACAGATGTTCATAAAATATATTTGATTCCCCCTTCTATCCATCTTTTTCCACCTCCAGTTAACTGAGAAACTATCTGTTCACATCACATGGAAGATGATCATTTACGTACTCTGAAAAAGTTCATACTGACAACAGATGCTTTTTCTTGAACCATCTTCTATTTCTCCATTCTGGTGCATATGGGAGCGGGGTTCCTGGATTTTCATTTCTAATGTGTTTTGTGAAGAATGAACTCACTTTGACTTAAAATCAATGTTTAAAACTAGACTATGATAGGAATATACAGCTTGAGAGCCCACAATCAATCACAAAACACAATATAGACTTTTAAAATCTATAAATCTATCACTAAATAAATCACTGAATCTGCTATATGCAACAAAATACTATTAAAAAGATTTTGACTAAGGAAATGAAATCAGCATATTGAATAGATATCTGTACTCCCATGTTCACTGCAGCATTACTCACAATAGTCAAGATATGGAATCAATCTAAGTGCCCATAATTGAATAAGGAAAATGTGGTCTCTCTCTCTATATGTAGGATGGAATACTATTCAGCCTTAAAGAAGGAAATCCTGTCATTTGCCACAACATGGATGAACCTGGAGGACATTAACTGAAATAAGCCAGGCATAGAAAGATAAATACGGCATGATCTCACTTATAAGTAGAATCTAAAACAGTCAAACTCATGGAAGTAGAAAGTAGAAGGGTGGTTACTAGGGCTGAGTGGTGGTATGGTTGGAGAGAAGTTGATCAAAGGATGCTAAATTTCAGTTAGGAGTAAGTTCAAGTGATCTACTGTACAACGTGGTGACTGCAGTTAATAACAATGTATTGTACAAAGATACTTCAAAAAGTTCATGAAAAGATTCATGTTATCATTTAATGCTATTTTCCACAAACCTTTGATATACCCTCGTATACTTGAAAATTCCTAACAGTACATTTTAAGTGTTCTCACCACAAAAAAAAGAGGTAATATGTTAATCGGCTTGACTTAGCCATTCCACAATGTATACATATTTCAAAACATGTGGCACAACATAAACACATACAATTCTTATTTGTCAATTAAAGAAAATTCTTTTTAAGTGTAAGGACATTCAAAAAAAAAAGGTGTTATTTTCATTTTAATTTCAGGAAAACAGAGGATGCTGTAGAAACATCCTTTGGCCCCCAGAGGGCGCAGGGCGGAAAGAAATCAGAGCTGAGCGTTTGATCCCTCCAGTTGGCACCTGGTTACCAGGGCTGCTAAAGAGTGGAAAAAGTGGTCTGTGTCCACCTCAGAGAACATTCAATATGGGATGCTAGTCGACATGGGGTTGTATATATCTGAAGATTACCTCTGGTTTTCGGTGAAGTGTAGTAAATATGCAAAAATTGCAGAAACCTCTTTACCCCGTCCCCTTCTGCCTCACGTACAGAAATGGAGTGTGTCTCCCTCTGTGTGTGTCTCTCTCAATCTGTGTTTGTGTGTCCTGTCTTGCCCTGTCTCTGTGAAAAGGGAGCCCACAGTGCTCCAGGCTTTACTTCTTATAATACTTTTGAAAGTACATGAACTTGGCTAAAATATTCCATTCACAGTGCTAAATGTTCTGCCATTGGCTAAAACTGCAGATTTTCCTTTCAAGAAAGGAAACAAAACCCAAGCAAACACCTGCTGTAATCTCCCTAATATTTCAGTGACATTTCTCTTATTTAGATGTTTAGTTTTACTAATTGAGCAGGATTTTTTTCCCTTTTCTTCAATATTTTATTGAAGTGTTCCAATAAACACTAACAGCACAATATTTGCTGAAAGGATTTCATACCCCAATTAATTGCTGCATGAATCTCATTAATTTATTGACATTAACATAATTATGAACACCTGATGGGAAAATGCTCCTCAAAAGAGGAAGGTAAATGATAACCATCAATAGGACAAAGCTATCTTCAAAAGATAGAGATAATGAGAACAGTTTCACGATTTGGTTTCTATGTACACAGAGGTCAGTCCATCTATGTCTGTGTCTGCACAGGTGCAAGGTTCTGGAGGAGAAGGCTCAGGAATGTCTCCAGCTGCTTCCTGGATCGGTAGGCAATGAGCCCTCCCTTGTTGGCCCACCGATCGACCCCAGTAGCACCTTCATTTTCCACGTGGTACACCAACTGTGGCAAATCAAGCCCTGGTTCTGGATTTCTTTCTAAGCATTCTTTCAAGTCTGCTATTCCCCCACCCATGGCCCTCAGGATGGCATGAGCAGCACAAGAGTCCCACTTGAATGTGGTGTCTTCTGAAAAGATGTAAATGTCAACAAGGCCTTGGACAACACAGAGGCTCTTGTAACCAGCCCCAGCTGCCCCGAATATGCGGTCTCCACATACACGTGACAACGCGGCTTTGATAGACTCCTTTTCACTTGTACTAATGACTGCTGACAAAGGGTGAGAGAATTCCACCTCAGAGCTGGCGTTTTCAGTCTGTGTTTCTTTGACGGTTCTTTTGGAGATGGCGAGCTGACGTGAATGGATGTTGGTCCCCATGTAGGAAAGGCCCCAGTAGCACTGTCCTTTCCACCTGTAGAAGGAAAATTCCATTGGTGGAGGTGACTAGCATATTTGTTCTCCATTATTCATATTGCTTTCAAACTTCATGATGTGAAAATGGAAATCAAGTAGCTAATTCATTCTTAAAAGTTATTCCTATGCATGCAGCTGCCTGTGATGTTGCAGAGTTAGCAATCCTTTCAATTCTACCACATCACCACATCAATCTAGGAAAATGCTAATATATTTGTGTGATTTCCAGCTTCTAGAAACACTGCAAAGTTTCATTGTCACTTTTGATGTTGCAGAGTTAGCAATCCTTTCAATTCTACCACATCACCACATCAATCTAGGAAAACGCTAATATATTTGTGTGATTTCCAGCTTCTAGAAACACTGCAAAGTTTCATTGTCACTTTTGGTATTTAAAGTTTAATGGGGAAAAAGAGGAACAGATAAATAATCTCTCTTTTTAATCTGCAGCTCTTTTACAATCCCTATAACATTCCTCATTTGGCAACTCCTTTTCATTCTTATTCACTAGTTCCACTTTGTCTTCTAACACCAAGAAAGATGGACTTAAAATGTTATTTTTGGCAACAGAACATTCATTTATCAATGCTTAACTTACTATCGATGTTGGCAATGTCCTCTGTTTACAAAGGAGAAAACAGAGGCCTAGAGAAAGTAAATAAATCGCTGCGGCCCACCCAGGGAGTTGAATCTGCATTCAAACCTAGGCAGTGTCACTCCAGAATCTGTGGCACTAATGACTTTGACCACCTCCACCTCTACGCCATGATTTTGTCTGCATGCTGTGCCAATTCTTTTTAACTTCTTAATGACCTTTTAAAGATGACAAACATATTTTTGGTTTAGAAAAAGGTAGGGGTAAAGAAAAAACTTCAAAATTCCAGAGGTGTAAACTTGTGACTATTAAAGAGCAAACAATACTTACTCACCTGAAGCAACTAAAAGTTTAATAAAAATATGTAGTCCTCTGTAAAAATATGACCTATTTCAGTAAAAAACTAGGGGTTGGCTGGTTAGCTCAGTTGGTTAGAGCATAGTGTTATAACATCAAGCGTTCAGATCCCCAAACTGGCCAGCCCTGTAGTCCTCTGTAAAAATATGACCTATTTCAGTAAAAAACTAGGGGTTTGCTGGTTTGCTCAGTTGGTTAGAGCATAGTGTTATAACATCAAGCGTTCAGATCCCCAAACTGGCCAGCCACCAAAAAAACCAAAAAACAAAGCAAAAAGCTGAAGCTGCTACTACTTCCACTTGGACTCTGCCATGCCCGGGAGTCAACGCTCAAAGCACAGGTCATGGATCAGAGGCAGATGGTGTCCTGGCTGTCCTCCATGCTCTGTTCAAGAGTCCACAGGAAGGGTAGGGAGGGAGGAGGCAGAAAGAGAGGTGATGCTGACAGCATTTATAAGCAGAGAGACCCCACAGTTACTTTCTATTCCTGGCCACACTTACCAGTCTTTTCATTGGATAATTTTTATATTTGGTTTTGAGTTTCTTCTAAAATTTTACAAAAATTCAACTGGCTAGACAGTGATGACATCTATCTTGTTCCAAATGTATTGGAAGATCGTGTTAATCACCTGTATTAATCCAGTTTTGAGTGGGTTCATGACACAGGGAACAGGATTGCTATGCTCTAAATGTAAAACTATAATTTCTCCAAAATAGTATTTATTTTGAAGTTTCTATCAGAATGCACTTGGCCCCAAATACAATTACGCCAAATCCACGATTGAGAATAGAAGGAACTTTAATTCAAACATGCAGACTTTAGTGGGAATACCTCATCCTATCGAGTCATGGGAATGTCATGTAGAGTGATAATCCTGACAATAAGCAAGGCTGAGGTCATAAGTTCTAAAAACCGTAACATACCGTGAGTGTTCATCTTTTACCTGAGGGTGTTTAGGTCTTGTGACACAAAAGGCTGATTGATGACTCCCATCAGAGGCACCCCTGTCTGTATGTCATAGACACCAATTAAAATGGTGACACACTGAAGTCCACAAGGGAAAATTCCTTGGATGGATTTAATGTCAGCAGAACCTTTTATATACTGGTAAGTTGAATCTAAAAAATGAAGCACATGTGTTTGGATTCAGGTAAAGATTATTTAGAAGATAATAAATACATCTATAAAATTTGTCCTATATCATGTCTCTCTTCTAATTTGGCAACCAATCAGGTTTCCCCTTTGGATGTCACTTGTATTGAATTGTTATTTGACCAATTGTATTTCACTTTCAAGCTGCTAATGTTTCATTTTCCTGACTATATGAAAACTCTTGAAAGGAGAGGACATGTCTATAGTTATCATGGCATCAAGCATAGCACCTTGCGTATAATACTCAAATATTTGTCACATGTCAAAAGCCTTTAAAAGCTAGTAACTCAGGATAACTGGTGGGATTTTTTTTTTTAGAACTGTTACTAATCAGTGGACTAGTACAATGTGAGATGGAAAAGCCTCCCTCCATGAATCTGTCAGATTATTATTATTGCTTCTTTATTTGGTCCCTTACGTTAGAAGGAAGAGACAATGATGGTGGCACAAAAGGAAGGAATTAATGGTGCTCCTGTGAAAAAGAAGCCAAGGAACTAAGTTTCCTCTTAAATGTATAGACCAGCAGCTGACTGCCAACATCTAGCGAGTTAACACACAGTTAAGGATGTTCCTGGCAAAAGATCCAGAGAGCTAGATCACAGAATCAGTTCAGGGTAGAGCCAAGAAACAGGAGATCCCTGTCCCTCAGAAACCATAACTGATGCCAATTTATTAAGTGATAAAGATTTTGGGAAAGATCCTTGGTTTCTATATGTAATCCATTAGCTGAATGTTGTGTAATTCTCTGATGATTAAACCCATTTCTATAATGCTGTGTTAATGCACTTGCAGGATGAGATGGATGAGGGAATCCTCCTGCTCAGCATAATAAATGGTCCCAGTTGTGTTGGGTAAGAATAAGCCAGAAAAGTGGGAAGGAAAAAGGTGGGGGGCGAGGAATTCTTCAAATTAATACCTAGGACTTTGTATTAACAGCATCATTGAAGATATGGGCTACATTTTTAAAACAATGAGTTATAGATTATGTTTCTACTACGATAATGACAAAAAAAAAA